>NW_017307081.1:193167-197168 GCF_000935625.1 Nanorana parkeri
TAAATGTAAAAAAAAACAAAAAAATGTTTAACTCCCCCGCCCCCGCAAGCACACGTGTCTTCACGTAAACATGCGTTGGCGCGCCTATGTACGAAAACGACGATTGCGCTACATATGTTGGATATCGCGGCACACGCCAGAGTGAGAGCAATAATTCTAGAGCCAATATTTACGCGTGTCTCAAACCTGATGACCTGTTGGGGCTTTTAAAGCGTTGTCTATGGACTTTTTGAGGTACTGAATTTTGTCTCAGTTTTACGGATGCACACAATTTTTAAACTGGGCATGTTGGGTATCTATTTACTCATTGTAACCTCAGGCTTAAAATGTGGATTATGACATGTAAACAAAAAACAGAAAAAAAAGGCCTTGGTCCTTAACTGCCTCCCGGCCGGCCAGGAGCTCTCTAGATCTGAGCTGGCGTCTTTAGACGTCCGCTCAGACACGCCCCCTTGCGCACGGCGCCGGGCGCGCGCGAGCGGGAAATGGCCGCAATTTAAAAACGGGCAGCGATGCCCGTTAATATACATGCGATCCGCTGGCTGTAAAGCCGGCGGATCGCTTGTATTTAGCGACGATCTGTGCGGCCCCCCCTCCCTCTGCTGTCCCCCCCGCCATTGTCCCGCTGATCCCGGGCTCCGCTGTGCCCGGTGCGAGCCCGGGATCAGCATGTCGCCTGTGACACAGGGGATCAGAGAGAGCTCGGTACACGAGCTCCCTCCGGTCCCCTCTCCTCTGAAAGAATGCGGAAGTGTTGTATAATACATCACTTCCGCATTCTTGTGTCACTCTCCAGCTTCAGAAGCTGGAAAGAAGCTGATGGAGCAGATCTCTGCTTCATCAGCTTCTTTTGGGGGGTCCTAGGTGACATTAGGGGTCTTGGAGACCCCTGATGTCTCCATAAAGAGGACCTGTCACATATTTTGCTATCACATAGGGGGGTTTTATTAGCCCCCGTATGTGATAGCAATAAAGTTTAGTGGAAAAAAAAAAAGGAAAAAAAAAATTTAAGTCCCCCCCAAGTTACACATAAAAAAGAATAAAAAAAAAAATAAAAAATGTTTAAGTCCCCACCCATACATACACGCATGCATACATGCGTCGGGGGCGCATACGTGCAAAAAAGACGATTGCGCCCATTACGCCGCACATGTTACATATTGCCGTGAACGTCGCAGTGAGAGCAATAAGTCTAGGGCCATCAATCACTGATAACACTAAACTGATGAGCGGTAAAAACATTTAAAGCGTCGCCTATGGCTAATTTTGGTTGCGGTCGTTTTCTGCGATGTCGCGGGTGCGCGCAATTTTAAAGCTTGACATGTTTGGTGTCTATTTAACCAACGTGACCCGATCTTTTATATTTGACCAAAAAACTGGGTAATAATAAATGTTTCCTAACATAATGTTAAAAAAAACGTTTTTTTTTCAAAATTTTCAGTAATTTTTCCTAATTATAATAAAAAATAAAACCCCCCAGTGGTGATTAAATACCACCAAAATAAAGCTCTATCTGTCCCCAAAAAATGGTGTAAAATTCATTTCAGTAAGCGTTGCATGACGGAATAAACGTCAGTCAAAGTACCGCAGTGCTGAATACTGAAAAATGGCCTGGCCAGGAAGGGGGTCTAAACACCTGGTCTTGAAGTGGTTAAGGGGTTAAGAGATGAAACATGTTAATGGTTGTAGCACATACAACAGTTCACATCATGGGCTACGTGTGGCCATGCAACAAATGAAAAGGCTGATTTATGGTGTGGAGTAATTGCAAGACAAGTATAACAACATTTAGGCTAAAACATCGAGAGACAGTAAGACTACGCAGAGCTGGAATGGTCCTAGACTTCAATATGGGCAACTTTGATTGAAAAAAAACTATATAATTCAAGTGCTTTTGTTTTTGTTATGTTGCATACTTTGTGAACTTTGCTGATTGCAATTAACTTTTTTTTAATCAATGGAATAGTGAGACCTGTCATGTTACCCATACATGATTAATTATTATTTTTCAGTATGACAATTCTTATGCAATGAATAGGCAGGCACAAATATCAGATCGAAGCATGATAATTAGATAATCTAGTGATGGGACTAATTGGCCATGTGTAATTATTCATCATTGCACATTGTAAGGAGATGTCTATTGACAACAATCCAGCATTTGATGATATGTGAATATGTGAATTTAGCTGTCTTCAGTATATGGGTATTTCTTGGAGAAATAAGTGAAGTGAAGAGGAGGAGAATTGTCAGTGTAGCAGTGGGAAATGTTTGGTGGACAATGCACATAGTCATGGTCCATAGTTAACATGCCCCCAAAAGCACTTTATGGTGTTTTTGTTCAGTAGACTTTTGATGAGTGACTGGATCCCTTGTTTGTGGATATTTCTAACATAATGAGCACACAAGGGAAACAAAGCTCCATTCTGGGACTTAACAGCTTCTTATATACCATCCTTTGGGACTGGAGTACATTCAAGTAAGTGAAACTGTTCTAGAAGTGTCAACTTACATGGGAGAACTTGTGCCTTAAAATTTAACCTGAACCTTATAGAAGGAAATGTAAGCTGCCGTTGCTTACTAACAGGGATATTCACAAAAGGGTGAAGGGTTTAGAGTAGGACGGTCTAGGCCAAAATAGCTAATTTGGAAAAATCCTCCAATTCAGCTCACTTTCCAGTTCAGCTATGTTGTCCTATATTGTTCACTTCTCCTGTCTCCTCCAAGCTCTTCACCCTTTAGTGAATAACCCTGTAAGTTTTAAAGGTGCAGTCTCCTGGTCTGCCACACTCATCTTGGCTTTAATGACAATGACCTGGAACAAGCATGTATCCCATGAAGCCTGAATAATTTAAAATCCTGTCCTGCACACTTGTTCTAGATCAATGATTCACTAGACAGAGAAGCCAGGATTAGAATTTAGGCCCTGCTCATCTTTAAAAACCAATTTAGCAATGGCAGCTATTATATATTTCTATCCGTACAGGTTCTTTTTTTCAATATTCAATTGAATATGTCAGGAAAAAAGAAAGAATTGCTGCAAGTATAAAGTGCATACATTGAAGCTTGAAGATACCTTGAAGATATGAATGAATATTGGACCATTCTGATAGCCAAAGCTATCTAAGTGCTGAATCTTGCCTGTCCCTGTCTGCCTCCTGTTCACCAGTGAGACAGCCCATCATAGTCATAAGTCACAAGGAATCTGTGGAGGCAGGAGGTATCAACAAGCTTCAACTCTGCCTCAAAGTGTCAGAGTATTTCCAGTTAGAACAGTACAGTAATTGGCCACAATGGGAAGTTTTTAAAAGCTGTTGCAAAATGTCAGCTCTTTATAGCTATAGCAGTTTACATTGAACATACATGCTGGTAGGCAAGTCAGAGTGGGGTTATAATTCCTTCCTTGGTTACTCAAGAATAGGGATGAGCTCAGATTCAGTCCAAACCTGAGCTTATCCACAGGCCCGGATTCCCCACAAGGCCACCGAGGCCCGGCCTAGGCGCGGCAGGGCGCAGAGAGGCGGCAGCGGTGTCCTTGTGGGGAAGTTGCCCTCTCTACATTCAGTCCTGCTTTGTGCAGCCGATTTGTACAGCCGATTTTTAGTTTACATGTGAACTCGGCGATGTCGCCGAGATCACATGTAAACAGTGTGCAGCCTCCTCCCCTCCCCCCTGCACTTACCTCTCTCCTCTGGTTCCATCCTCCGCCGCCGAGTCCGTCTCCTCACTGCAGTGAGCAGCAGGGTTCTGCTCCGTGTGAACTGTATACAGTGCAGGGGCGGACTGGGCCGGGGGGCAGGGTGGCAAGTGCCCCCCGGGCCTCTCTGATGCCACCGCGAACGGCCCCTTGACCCCCGGCCGCTGCCACCTGCACCCAGCCGCCCGCCCTCCGCATCCGACGCGGCTCTTTGAATGGTGCGGCCGCTGCTCCTCAAGGAGGTGCTCGGGAGGCTCCAGCAGGGGGCCCTCTAACATGCCGCGTCTACCTGGTACAGACAGCG
>NW_017307081.1:197677-198237 GCF_000935625.1 Nanorana parkeri
AAAAAAATAAGAAGAAATAATTAAATAAAAAAATAAAAAGTGATAAAAAAGTAAAAAAATAAATAATGAAACAGTAAAAAAATTTACACTAGCCCCGCCTACCTGCCATCTGGTTGCCATTCTCCATTCATGGGATGGGGGGTCGGCGGCGGGCGGGGTGGGCGCATCGCAGAACCTGGCCTTGGGGCGGCAGGGAGAGTAAATCTGGCCCTGCTTATTCAAGCCCAAAAGCTACATGGGTCCCCCAGCCTAATCAGCTACGAGTCACGGCATTCCCAACCCTGCAGCTGACGAAAATGAAGGGGAGGGATGCTTGTGCTGACATAATGTACTTTATATGGCCTTATTAGGTAAATTTCCTAATGGCCATGTAGTCACATAAAGTCAATGACTTCACTGCATCCCACCCCTTTGCTTATGTCAAGCAGCTGATTGGGTGGCATGGAAGGAGCGTCCTTCCATGTTCAGGAGCCGCTACTTTTTGGTTCAAGAAGCTCAGGTTCGGATTAGGTTCATTACGAACCTGAGCTCATCCCCATGCAGGAAATATTGAGCTCCCG
>NW_017307081.1:198295-210687 GCF_000935625.1 Nanorana parkeri
CCTTCTGCCACACGAAGTCAGCCGATGTACGGCTGAAATTAGCCGTACCAGCCTGAAGTGAATAGCCGAACAGTGTTCGGCTCACTTCACTTCAGATCGGTCATTCACTCGGCTGCCCTCGGCAGCTTCGTGAATAGACCCCTATATTTCTATATAAATATAGAACATTCTATATTTAGAGTTACCTCTATATTTCCCCTAGCACAGGTTTCATAGCTCCAGCTTTGGAATGTGCCTCGGCATTCTCAAGTCTAACGCAGGTCAATGACCATGAACAATAAGTGATGATGTCAGCGGTCCTTAGCTGCCAGAGCCCAGGAGAAAAAAGGCTGCAGGGACTGGTCTAGCAGCCTAGAGGGAGCCGGCAGGACTGAGGATCAGGTGAGTAATGCAGTTTTATTTGAAGCCCCTAAGCAAAATAAGCACTTAACCCTTGCAGTGTGAGTAGCCTCACTGCAAGATGTAAGTTGTTTTTATTTGACTGGAGTTCTTCTTTAACTTATAAGATCACAAAGTAATAGTGTAACTGCTATGCCCAAAACGTTTACACATTTTCTCAAAATGCATCAACTTTTTCTTGTTAAAAGGGAAGTATCCCAGTATCCTGAGTATCTAAAACGACACTATGCAAAATAACTAAGTATTTCTTATTTTTAAATGTGTGATGTTTCAAATAGATGCATGTTTGTATGTATGTAGTCCCGACTAATGGCTAGAAAGAGGACCTTGTAATACCAGTGATTTACATTGTGCAATACATTAAATTCTAAAAGCAACATCTGTTTAAATTGTCTGTGGAAGAGCTTTATTATCAGTTTAAACACAGCTGTATCAGCCTTTCATCCCTGTCACTTAACCATTATAACGCCCCTGTGTTTAGCAGTTAGTTAATCTCGGTTTGTGAAAAGAGCCTGATTTAATGCACCAGGAAGTGATATTTTGTGCTGATCTTTTAAGCCTTCAGTCTGCGTTGGTATCATGCAATTATGTTATCAACAGATATAACTAGCGCATTTTAGCAACAAACATAATGCAGCCATAATCCAATATGTCTTATGGATCTGCAGATGATAAAATATCTGTTCCATGGGGATTGTAGCATGCTAAATCCAGCCAAGGTAGATCTCATGGGAGTTATATGGGAGACATACAAGTTTGATGTAAACTATTCTAGGATAAAGAGGTGATTCAGGTAAATGGTAGGGGAATCTTTTCTCGGCTTTGTTAATATAAATGAATAGGGAATGCAGGTGCTTTACAGAGCAGATAATGAAATATGTCCTGCTCCTGCTAATGTGGATGCATTTTCAAAATTCTTGTGGTTTTACAGCTGTTGTAAACCAAAGAACATGTAAATAGTGTTTTTGGAAGATGCTTTTGAAATGGCAATGCAAATCTTGGCCAACAAATCATATTTAGTGCTTAAATTGGACATTTGACACTAAAATACAAGGATTTTTTAAACTAATATTCCTGAATGTTCAGCTCATCAATGTATTAGAAAATATATTTCCTTGCAAAATACTCTGGAGGAAGAGGTCTACAACCTTTATATCAGTAATAATAATTGTTTATGAATTAGTGGAATGTTGATTGTATTTGATACTTTAAGGCCTTGTTCACATGCACTTCAACTTATACAAGAGCGGTCTGTACAACAATCCTTTGCAAACCTGTTGGCAAGCATCAAACAGTTTTGTTGAATCTTTTAAAAAACTAATAACATTTCCAGTATGAGCATGCCAAACACATCATAATTAGAGTCCCAAAAGCAAATGTGTGTAAATGAAAGTACTCCAGGCAAACACATACAGCGAACGGCTGCTGGTGCAGGCTTTCTGGGATTTGTGTTCTCCCTTCCAGGCATACAAACACATAAGCTGCTGTGTTTTTTTTTATTGAACTCCAACAAGCTTCGTTGGTGCCTGATAGGTCAGACAAACATTTTCTCCCCCATTAGACGTGACTCCGCCCACTGATGCATTTCACTCATTGGGCTTAATCCCCATCGCCCCTGGAAAAGCACCTTGTCCCCGTGCCGATGGGGACAAGGACCTCTTCCCCACAAGCCCTGGGGCGTTGGTTGTGGGGGTGCGGGCAGTGGGGCTTATTTACATCAGGGAACCCTTTTAATAAAAGGGCACCCAGATGCCCCCCCCCTTGTGAATGAGTAAGGGGTACCCCTACTCATTCACTAAAGGGTTAAAATAAATTGTAAATGAAAAGACCAGACTTTTGAAAAAATCCTTTATTGAAAAATAAAATAAAAGATAGGTTTAAAAAAGTATTTTCTTGAACCCCCCCCCCCCAAAAAAAAATGGATCTACTGACGTAATCCTAGGGTCAATCACGACGTCCAGTGTTGTCCACGATGACGATGACTTGACGGAAAAAAAAAAAAAAAGAATACAAAATTAATCCAAATAATTTTTTTCAAATTGACAATCGCCGTCCCATTCGCTAGCAGTAACAGCTAGCCCCGCCCAATTGTTCACAGTTGTGCGGCATCTGACAGAAGAGCTATGATTGGGCAAAGTCATCATGACTTGCCCAATCATGGCTCTTACAGAGTACTGCGCCCTGATTGGGCAAAGTCTTGCAACTGACCTGTGGTCAGGTGCAAGGCTTTAGCCAATCAGGGCTCACAAGGCACTGTACATGCACAGTGCCTTGTGGGGCGCCCGGAACACACGAACTGCCGATGTTCGAGTCGAACTAATGCTCGACTCGAACTTCGAGCCCATCCCTACTAGACATGTTATCAGAACTTATCATCGTTACCAGCTAGGTTTACCTTTCAGGCCATGTTTCATGTAACACCCATATTCAGGGTGGTTCTCTGGGGTTCTTTTCCCCACGGGCTGCTTTAGAAATGTGAAAATGTTATGGCTGTGCATGGTTCCACCCATCAGTGGCGTCCCGAGGCTGGGTGACACCCGGAGCGGTGTCCGAGTGTCACCCCGCCAAGACGTCACCGCGCGCATGCGTGATGACGTCATCGCACACACGCGGCCGTTTTCCGATACCTGCCGGCGGCCATCTTGGTGATGGACGCCGGCAGAGAGAGGAGGAGACAGTCAACCGGCGTTATAAGGTATGCCGCCGGGTCCCCTCCTCTCTCCTGATACTTTTCAAGAGGGGGGAGACACCAAAATGACTGTAAGTCATTTTGGTGTCACCCCTCCAATGGTGTCACCCGGGTGCGGGCCGCACCCCCCCCTTCCTTGTGACACCACTGCCACCCATACAGCCATGTCATCCATTCACAGATCCTTTGACAGGATCTGTGAATGCAGAAACTACAAGTATCATCAGCCAGTGCGGAAGAGGGACGTTTCAATGGAATATCCAGTGTGTTGATATCCTTTCATATTTATCACGATTGCAATGCTTTACTGGCTCCAATGCAAAAGAATAATAAATGCATTTTTTTTTCTTTTTTGAGGAAGTATGCATTTATTATTCTCTCAAAAAAGTGGATTTTACTTTCAACACAATACTTTTACATTACTGCAAACATTTTCATGGGAATGGATTTAGAGTTCAGACTGTTGCAGAGAATGAAAAATGTTTAATTTGTTTCAACAAATGTCTATCAGGTATGAAGAAAGGAAAGCAAAGGACTGTGTTTCATGTTATTATCGCTAAGAAGCAAGGAGCGGCAAGGTTAGTTCAGATTAATTATCTTAACAGCTGTGCGGCTACATGCCCAGTGCATTGCAGAAAGCTATATAGCTGTCTCATCTGTTGGCCATTACAATGAGGGCAGAGAAAAGGGAGGAGGGGGGTTTCATAATGACTCCAATATTACTCATCCCATCACCAGTTTGGTTTCTTGTGCTGGAGCTGACAGTGATCTATAATCAAATCAGGCAGCTTCATTTCATAAAAAGAAAACAGCTGTAAGCCATAAGACTGAGAAATAATCAGATCACTGAAAAATAATTGTTATAAATGATCATTGCATTAACCAGTACACTTGTGCTAACAAAAGCTTACCCTGCCAAATATTCCTTTAAGAATGACTGATTGCTTTCCTAAAAAAGTGATGCCTACCTAGTCTAGACCACCTCACTCACTCAGAGTAGATATTAGGCTAGTAATGCTGAACATAGATGGCTTTATGTCGGTGGGAAGGGGGTGGGGGTTATATTTTACGTTAGTACGGGAGAAATTATATTGCAGGTGGGGATGGAGGTTAGCGCTGTTGGGATGGTTTATAATTTTGGTGCACTATATTATGCTGTTGTTGGCAGGCATATTTTGCTGAACTTATATTATGTTTCTGGTGGTGGTCATAACATGATGTTGGTGTGATTTCTTATGCTGGGATATTATATAATGCTGCGTGTATTGAGTATATTATGCTGGACATATGCTGTACTTCTTGTGGTGGTCATATTATGCAGTTGATGATGGTATTACTCTGGGGAAGTATTGTTCTGTAAGTTATTGGCATGATGTTAGGGAAATATATGGTTTTGCTGATGGTAGTGATAGTATGCAAGGGGTTATTGTGATGCTTAGGTGGATGCTTTGCTAAGGGGATTAATTGTGATCAATTATGCAGAAGGTGATAAGGAGTGACGGGGACAAAGAAATAATTTTCTTCCAATCTTTTAGGATATAAGAAGTAATGCAAAAGGTAGAAAAAACATACATATTACTAGAAATTTAGCAAAACATTTTAAGTATTGTATTCAAATATAAAGGAGTGATTAAGAAAATGACAATGCATACCATCTATTTAAGTATGAGGTAGTGATACTGAAGGTGGTGAAGCTTACAATCTCTTGGGTGCGATGCATGGAATGTAGAATGGAATGGGGTCCCAAAGCTGCTACCCCACCAAAGCCCTATCTATATCTGACTTTGAGTTGAGAAACGTGAAATACTCTGAAGAATATCTTCTGCAGAATTGGGGATATCTCGTAATGCTGCATGGCATAATGATGTTATACAGGTGGGTCATTACTTGACCATGGCTATTATTTGCTTTCATGTCCTGTTTATGTGTATGAGTAATTCTCAAGGATGCATTTCTATATGTAATAATTTAACTCTTCATATGTATTTTCTTGTTATTTTGTATATTTGTACCTTTTTCTGTCTATTTGTACCTTTTGGAATTAACTTACATAAATTAAGATGAGCTACACTTCCTCCTTTTGCAATGAACAGTGTTATGCTGTTTAGTTTAAAACAATAATATCTTCAACTGGATCACAATTTTTTTTTTTTTATAACGGATCAATATGCCTATAATAAGCTGCATTATTTTGACACAGTATAAATATATAATTTGACCTATGCCGACCAATTGTACCCTTGGAAGTAGTCACGTACCAGTTATTTTCTGCATGGGTTATGCTTTAGGCCATCATATCTTAACAAACCTCTTCTTAATCTTCCTGCATATCTAAAGAGACTTCTGAAAGCAGAATTTATTATGTAAAATCTCATATCTTGTACAAAAAACATGTTTTTCCAGTAAATACCATAGTGATACATTCAAGAAATAAGTTATTGCTCCAGTTTTAAGAGAGCAGGGAAAGTTTGAAGATTAACTGACTCATTGGCAGCTCTCCTTCATATTAATTCCCACTCATATGACTTTACAACCATGTTGAGTAAATGATGAATAGTGGTTAAGAGATGGTGTGACACTTGAATTTAAAATATTATTCTACATTGAAGAAATGCTGTAATTAAAACTAACTGGCTCAATCAGTAAGACAAATGTTTCTCAGGGGCCATTCTACATATCATGTAAGATATGCCTTGCCATTCTCTTGATGTATGCTCTGTTACTTATAACACTAAAGTGTTTTGGAAGTAGCAATCAGTTATTTTTGGAGGCTTAAGTTAAGTTTAATAGCAATCGAAAGCAGATTTACAGACACATACAACAGACTGTAAATGGTGATATAGAGAAACCTTTGTCCAACTGATTGATTAGTTTTAAATTAAGTAGAGCACGTTTTTATGAATAGGGGCATGGGTTATTTTCCTGGTCATTACTTTTTAAAAATGGTGTTTGTTACAATATCAATAACATTCATTATTGTTTTCTTCATACAGGCAGTGTCATGAGTGGCAAATAGCGCCATCTAAAATCCTGTGGCTTAATCCCTTCTCATTACATTTAACAGAAGGCAACTGTCTATCTTAATGGTTGGGTGGATTGTATAGCTCTGATGTCACTGTAGGGTTCTACCTCCAGCGCATGTCACACAAAAATTAGAATGCCCAGTTTCATGTCATGTGGTAAGTGACTACACTGATAGTAGTGGAATTGTTGAAGTTTATTGGGGCATCACTACAGAAAGGGATGTGGACTGTCATGAACAATTAGACTGAACAATAGGGGTAAATATATTAAAATTCAAAACACAGCAAATGTATTTAGTAAAATTAGAATGAATGCATTGTCCTTTTGAGCTAATCAACCTACTTCCATTCACATTCTAAACTGCTACAATGTGACAAGTGTTATCTGTTTGATCGATACGCTTTGGTAGGATTACAGTAAACCTGGCATGAGAGAAATACATTGACTTCACTTGCTTTTCTACTTCTGAAAATGCTGATTTTCTGCATGTTATGTTTAAAGGAGAACTATGAGGTGAGTTAAAATCACTCATTCTCATAGTCCGAGCCGAAGTGTGACAATTAAACGGTCACATGTCGGCTCAATAGATCGGAAAGTGAGCGAACGCATACCGTCGTTCGCTCACTTCTCGATCATCTCCCTGCAGAGGGTGGTGACTGACAATCACCGCTCCCTGCAGGGATTCCCTCCCTCCCCGATCCTCCAGTGCTGACTGAAAAAATGTACGGGGAGGGGGCGGGCACAGCTGGCTCTGCTTCTAGATAGGCAGAGCCAGCTGTCATTCACGCAACTGGGTGGACCTCGATAGCATTGTCAGGATCCGTCCCGACTGCAGTGCAGTCTCAGTATACCGCGAGCTATAGCTTGCAATATACTGAGCTTTGGGTGACGGGAGGACGCTAGTATATGTCCTCACGTGACCCTTAAGTTAACTATGGTGAAAAACACTTACCCCATAGTTCTCTTTTAAAGTACCCGACCCGGAAAAATATGTTGACAAGAAAGGTCAGAAAAAACTCAGAATCTCTTATTTGCATACTTGATCCAGGTCAGTGACTCAAATTATTGATACAAGAGAATCCACATGACAGCCAGGAAACCAGCATTTTATGAAGGAGAGGATGGCAATGGCAGCCTCCATGATTCTCTCATGATGGGTTTCTTTTATGGGTGTACCATTCATAGGATCAGGCAATGAGTAGGATGTTTATAGGGGCACCACATATGATAAAGACATGTAAACGGTCTTGTTAGGATAGATTGTTCATGAAAATGTATTGGCTTTGCAGGAGAAAATACTTCTCCAAACTCAGACCAGTGCTGGTGATATGACCAGAAACCTAAGTCTTTGGTCATATAATCTCTTTTCTGAACCTGAGAATTAACCATTCTGGGTTTTGTGACCAGCACTAGAGAGGAAACCTTGAGCATTGTTTTCTAGGAAAATATCCCAGCCTTTCTATTGCGCTTTATTTATAATACTAGCAAGACTGTTAACTATTGGAGTGGATATAGGCGACTGTTACCCCTTCTTGTCTTAAGTTTCTGGACATCTGGGGTACACTTCCTTCCCCCCTTCCCCCCCCCCCTTTTTTTGAAACCATAAGAACGGGAGTTAGAATGAGAGGAGAGAGTGATTGAAGAAATAAATATGATAGATGATAGTGATGGATATGGGAAGTGGGTGAAAAAAAAAAAGTTTCTGGACATCATTGTGAATATAGAGTAGAAGATGCTGATAACACAAACAAGAAAGGCGTAACAGAAAAATAATATCATATATTGGTTTACATTTGTTTAATAAAACAGTGAAGTATGAAGTTGATTCACATAGATTATCACTTTAGGCTTTTGCGCCTAATAATTACACATTTGTATTTCAAATCACTGTTATTGGGTGACTAAGCAGAACTGCAATCTGCTGCTGTGACATCATACAGTATATTTAATATGAGACCCTAAATCACAGGATACAAGTGTGACTGTTTTATTATTGGTAAATACGAACATTACAGTCACACTGCCAGCCTTGTATTGCTTTATCCTTTTACATTATAACAGGAAAAACAAATGGCATATACACTCACCGGCCACTTTATTAGGTACATCTGTTCACTTGCTCGGTATCAGAAATTGCTAATCAGCCAATCACATGGCAGCAACTGATTGCATTTAGGCATCTAGACGTGGTTAAGACATCTTGCTGAAGTTCAAACTGAGCATCAGAATGGGGAAGAAAGGGGATTTAAGTGACTTTGAACGTGGAATGGTTGTTGGTGCCAGACGGGCAGGTCTGAGTATTTCAAAAACCACTGATCTACTGGGATCTTCATGCACAACTATCTCTAGGGTTTACAGAGAATGGTCCGAAAAAGAGAAAATATCCAGTGAGCGTCAATTGTGTGGATGAAAATGACTTGCTGAGGTCAGAGGTCAGTGGAGAATGGGCAGACTGGTTTGAGATAATAGAAAGACAACGGTAACTCAAATAACCACTCATAACAACCAAAGTATGCAGAATATAATCTCTGAATGCACAACACATCGAACCTTGAAGCAGATGGGCTACAGCAGTAGAAGACCACACCGGGTGCCACTCCTGTCAGCTAAGAACAGGAAACGGAGGCTACAATTCGCACAGGCTCACCAACATTGGACAACAGAAGATTGGAAAAACATTGCCTGGTCTGACGAATCTCAATTTCAGCTGCAACATTCAGATGGTAGGATCAGAATTTGGCATAAACAAGATGAAAGCATGGATCCATCCTGCCTTGTATCAACAGTTTAGGCTGGTGGTGATAGTGTAATGGTGTGGGGTATATTTTCTTGGCACACTTTGGGCCCCTTAGTACCAATTGAGCATTGTTTAAACGCCACAGCCTACTTATTATTGCTGACCATGTCCATCCCTTTATGACTACAGTGTACCCATCTTCTGATGGCTACTTCCAGCAGGATAATGCACCATGTCACAAAGCTCACATCATCTCAAACTCGATTCTTGAACATGACAATGAGTTCACTGTACTCCAATGCCTCCAGTCACCAGATCTCAATCCAATAGAGTATCTTTGGGATGTGGTGGTACAGGAGATTGGCATCATGAATGTGCAGCCAACAAATCTACAGCAACTGCATGATGCTATCATGTCAATATGGACCAAAATCTCTGAGGAATGTTTCCAACACCTTGTTGAATCTATGCCATGAAGAATTAAGGCAGTTCTGAAAGCAAAAGGGGGTCCAACCTGGTATTAGCAAGGTGTACCTAATAAAGTGGCCGGTGAGTGCATATGGTCAGCTATTATGTATTTCATACAGTATAATCATCATAGCTCAAGAAATGCTTCTTAGTAGGGATGTTCAGATACCAAGTACCGTACTGGGTACAAGTACTGATACCTTTCCAGCTCCAAGACTAGACTAGAGAAAAACTCAAAATATAGGAGGCAGCTGTCATATTTAAGAAGCATACGGGTCTGCTGAGATTTGTGCATCCCTGTTTTAACGTATGATTTGAGATATATATATATATATTTATTTGGGATGCACAAATTTTTCGTTATCGGTGTACAAGTACCGATATTTATATTTTGGTACTCGCCAATACCGAGTACCGATACTGCTAGTTCCGGTGCCATGGAGCCATCTTGCCCGGGCAATCAGGAAGCTGGGCAGTGTGCCACCTCCTGCATGGCTTCTTGATTGCCTGGGAAGCCGGCCCCATGCTGTTTGGCCGGGAAGTCTGCTTCCCAGCCAATCAGCATGGAGACGGCTTCCTGGCCAATCAGGAAGCCGGCAGGCAGGTCATTACCCACTGCCCGGCTTCTTGATTGGCCAGGAAGCCGGCTCCATGCTGTTTGGTCGGCTCCATGCTGATTACTTATGGCACTGCCGGTCAGAGGAAATCTCCCTCTGTCCAGAAGTTCCGGTATCGGGGGTAAGTATCTTAGCATTTGGGCGAGTACAGGTTTTCACCCAAATACTCGGTATCGCCACTGATAACAATACTAGTATAGGTATCCGTGCATCCCTAATATATATTTTAGGGATGCACCAATACCCTTTTGGTCTGTAACCTCCATTAGTTGAGAAACACTATCTTGGAACGTAATATTGATATACATTGTAATGCATTTTTACATTCCTAATAATAATAATCATAATAAAAATCATAAAATATATAATTGATCTTAGTATTGTTGACAATAATAAAAAGTAATAATGCTACTGATTGTATTAAACACAGTCATAAAAGTAGTAATATTAATAACTATAAAAACATGTCAAATTCATAATAATCATAATACATATTCACAGTTGCATAAAAACCACTGTTGGTTAAATAATAAGCCTTGGTATAAATCCCAGAGTATAGTTTCCTATATGTATTGAGATGTTTAGCTCTGCATGTTGTAATGTAGATTCCTCCACTAAACACCTAATGTGTACTGTATGGCTGTCCAAAAAAGACGACCAGACCTTTTATTTTATGGTCATTAGGGTCCTATGATATATTGTCATGCTAAGCATAAATAATGGAATAGTTGTTTAAAGTTTAGTGGTGTTGTGTTTCTTTTTAGAAACGGGTTTTGTTCCTACCTGGAGATCCGATTAGTTATAATCCCCTCCTTGTATTCGCACAACTGCTTATGTGGTCCGATCCATGACCATATTCGTACAAAGAAAAAGGGATTAACTCGTCACAGAATAACGGGTTGGTAGTGGTCAATTTAGGGATCCGGACAAGTCAGTTGGTTACATGAAAAAATTAATTTTATTGAAAGACATATAAGATAACACATTTGACTAACAATCCTACCATAAAACCTTATAAAAAATACAGACAATCATAAATTAGATGTGGATCGATCCTCACTCATACCTATCATTAGTTTCACCGTAAGGGGTAAATAGCCGGTGTAATTCCAGCGTTGCTACTTATCCCTTCGTGAAATAGCCCATGTATATATCGACTAACATAGGCTGTCTGGATTAAAGATATATCCCATGGTTCGGGCAATCAAAAGGAAAGATTTTCTTGTGATTTCATTCTGTGAATTAAAGGAGAGGGTCAAAGTGGATTTGAGATGGTAACCTAGGCTTCGTACACTTAGAATGAAATTATGTAATGTACTCAGACGGTGGTACTTGTTGATAAGGTTGATCCTATGTGGCCATCTTCTAGTTTGATGGGATATAATCTTGGTTGTTTTCAGTTCTTTTCCCTCTATCAATTTGTTTTTCTTTAAAAATTCCTTTGATTAGATGTTTAGCTGTGGGGTTAAGTTTTCCTTGATTTGGTGTTGGCTTAAATCTAGCCGTATGTACAATTAACCCCTTCCTCCTTCTTAGCCTTGGGATGTCGGAGTGGGAACACCGAGATATAATCGAATTATCTGCTCAGACCGGGGGGGAGGGGGAGGTGTTTTCCCATGGACAGACTATTGCTGGACTATCTTCAATGTCACGCCTGACTTTAACCTTCTCTCTCTCAATGGTATTGATTTTTGAGTGTAGAGGGTATAAGGCTTCACTTCAGAGTGGTATTCAGACACCGTCCTTAACGGACATAGATAAAGGATTTTTTGTCACTCACATTTGCTGAAGTTTTCTTATAGTCAGGGCGGTTTGAAGACTTTTTCCTTCCTTTGGGGTCCAGTGATCCGTTTACATGTATGGATGCCTTGTTATTTCCTCCAGGGGATGGTTGTTATTGGCTAATCACCAATAGTAGATTTAGGGGATGTTTCCACTTAATGGATCTTTGGATCGTCTCCTGGATATTCTAGGTGTAGTCTGTCCGTTGCTGAGAACCCTGAACCCCGATTGAAAATATGGCAGAGTTCCCTGGTATCAGGATCGTACGTCCACTTGCGGCATAGTAGTTATGTGTCTGGTTGTTGTCTGTCTGTCGACGCGTTTCGCCACTCCCCTCCTAGGAGGGCGAAACGCGTTGCCCATACCCTGGGATATAGCTTCATCTAGACAGCCCATGTTAATCGATATATACATGGGCCATTTCACGGAGAGATAAGTAGCAACGTGGAAATTACACCGCCTATTTACCCCTTACGGTGAAATTAATGATAGAAGTGAATGAGGATCGATCCACATTTAATTTATTAGTGTCTGTATTTTTAACAGTTTTTATGGTGGAATTGTTAGTCAAATATGTTATCTTGCATGTCTTTTTTCAATAAAATTAAATTTTTCATGTAACCAACTGACTTGTCCGGATCCTTAAATTGACCACTACCAACCCGTCATCTTGTGA
>NW_017307081.1:213320-232549 GCF_000935625.1 Nanorana parkeri
GCCGGCAGGCGGGTCATTACCCAGTGCCCGGCTTCTTGATTGGCCAGGAAGCCGGCTCCATGCTGTTTGGTCGGCTCCATGCTGATTACTTATGGCACTGCCGGTCAGAGGAAATCTCCCTCTGTCCAGAAGTTCCGGTATCGGGGGTAAGTATCTTAGCATTTGGGCGAGTACAGGTTTTCACCCAAATACTCGGTATCGCCACTGATAACAATACTAGTATAGGTATCCGTGCATCCCTAATATATATTTTAGGGATGCACCAATACCCTTTTGGTCTGTAACCTCCATTAGTTGAGAAACACTATCTTGGAACGTAATATTGATATACATTGTAATGCATTTTTACATTCCTAATAATAATAATCATAATAAAAATCATAAAATATATAATTGATCTTAGTATTGTTGACAATAATAAAAAGTAATAATGCTACTGATTGTATTAAACACAGTCATAAAAGTAGTAATATTAATAACTATAAAAACATGTCAAATTCATAATAATCATAATACATATTCACAGTTGCATAAAAACCACTGTTGGTTAAATAATAAGCCTTGGTATAAATCCCAGAGTATAGTTTCCTATATGTATTGAGATGTTTAGCTCTGCATGTTGTAATGTAGATTCCTCCACTAAACACCTAATGTGTACTGTATGGCTGTCCAAAAAAGACGACCAGACCTTTTATTTTATGGTCATTAGGGTCCTATGATATATTGTCATGCTAAGCATAAATAATGGAATAGTTGTTTAAAGTTTAGTGGTGTTGTGTTTCTTTTTAGAAACGGGTTTTGTTCCTACCTGGAGATCCGATTAGTTATAATCCCCTCCTTGTATTCGCATAACTGCTTATGTGGTCCGATCCATGACCATATTCGTACAAAGAAAAAGGGATTAACTCGTCACAGAATAACGGGTTGGTAGTGGTCAATTTAGGGATCCGGACAAGTCAGTTGGTTACATGAAAAATTAATTTTATTGAAAAAGACACATAAGATAACACATTTGACTAACAATCCTACCATAAAACCTTATAAAAAATTCAGACAATCATAAATTAGATGTGGATCGATCCTCACTCATACCTAACATTAGTTTCACCGTAAGGGGTAAATAGCCGGTGTAATTCCAGTATTGCTACTTATCCCTTCGTGAAATAGCCCATGTATATATCGACTAACATAGGCTGTCTGGATTAAGGATATATCCCAGGGTTCGGGCAATCAAAAGGAAAGATTTTCTTGTGATTTCATTGTATGAATTAAAGGAGAGGGTCAAAGTAGATTTGAGATGGTAACCTAGGCTTCGTACACTTAGAATGAAATTATGTAATGTACTCAGACGGTGGTACTTGTTGATAAGGTTAATCCTATGTGGCCATCTTCTAGTTTGATGGAATATAATCTTGGTTGTTTTCAGTTCTTTTCCCTCTATCAATTTGTTTTTCTTTGAAGATTCCTTTGATTAGATGTTTAGCTGTGGGGTTAAGTTTTCCTTGATTTGGTGTTGGCTTAAATCTAGCCGTATGTAC
Organism: Nanorana parkeri; assembly: GCF_000935625.1. Taxonomy (NCBI): domain Eukaryota; kingdom Metazoa; phylum Chordata; class Amphibia; order Anura; family Dicroglossidae; genus Nanorana; species Nanorana parkeri. The sequence continues at coordinate 214,859 of NW_017307081.1, forward strand.
AATTAACCCCTTCCTCCTTCTTAGCCTTGGGATGTCGGAGTGGGAACACCGAGATATAATCGAATTATCTGCTCAGACCGGGGGGGAGGGGGAGGTGTTTTCCCATGGACAGACTATTGCTGGACTATCTTCAATGTCACGCCTGACTTTAACCTTCTCTCTCTCAATGGTATTGATTTTTGAGTGTAGAGGGTATAAGGCTTCACTTCAGAGTGGTATTCAGACACCGTCCTTAACGGACATAGATAAAGGATTTTTTGTCACTCACATTTGCTGAAGTTTTCTTATAGTCAGGGCGGTTTGAAGACTTTTTCCTTCCTTTGGGGTCCAGTGATCCGTTTACATGTATGGATGCCTTGTTATTTCCTCCAGGGGATGGTTGTTATTGGCTAATCACCAATAGTAGATTTAGGGGATGTTTCCACTTAATGGATCTTTGGATCGTCTCCTGGATATTCTAGGTGTAGTCTGTCCGTTGCTGAGAACCCTGAACCCCGATTGAAAATATGGCAGAGTTCCCTGGTATCAGGATCGTACGTCCACTTGCGGCATAGTAGTTATGTGTCTGGTTGTTGTCTGTCTGTCGACGCGTTTCGCCACTCCTACAATGCGGGGCTTCGTCAGGACATGTCCTGACGAAGCCCCGCATTGTAGGAGGGGCGAAACGCGTATGTCCACTTGCGGCATAGTAGTTATGTGTCTGGTTGTTGTCTGTCTGTCGACGCGTTTCGCCCCTCCTACAATGTGGGGCTTCGTCAGACATGTTGTGTTTCTTTGCCTAGTTCCCTCAATCCTTATGTCATTACCCTATATCTTGAGTGAAACAATAATGATGAAATCTGGTGAACTGGGTTTTGGATTAGACTTTCTAGACTAATTGTTTCAGAAGTAGCGAAGTGTAATATGGAAGTGCTATATTGCTTAGTGCACTACAAAATTATGATTGACTGATCACCTGGTTTTGGTGAAGTAGGGACATCTTCTTGCTGCAGTACACGAAAAACTTATGAGTGACATTAAATTAGCTTTTCATTGTTAAACAAATTTGAAGTATTAATTAGTGCTGATTGTGTAACTTACAGTTTTAGTAGCTTTGACTACTGTCCCACTGTCAAATCTCTATAATATAAAGGCTAATCACTCTGTAGACCAAGATAAAAACTAGAAGAGCCCATAACACATGCAGTGTACCTACTAGATTGTAAGCTGTCACAGGCAGGGCCTTCCTAACTCTTTTGTACTGAAATTGTATTGGTAATTGTACTGTCTCCCTCTATTTTGTAAAGCACTGTACAAACTGTTGGCACTGCATAAATCCTGAATAATAATAATAATAATAATAGTAGTAATAATAATAGATACAGGACAGATACAAGACAGATCAACAGGTTTTTTCTGCACTTATCAAACACATGTAACAAAATATTTCCAACAGTACATTAAAAAGAATAAAAAGAAGTTTATAAGAATAAAAAGGAATAAAAAGCAAATAGGGTTTATAAAGTGTACACTTTAAAATTAATTTTATTTTAAAACAAAGTTAACAGTTTGAGAATGTAAAATAAAAACAAACATGAATTACATAACAGTTGACCACTCACAGCTTGTGAATTCATGGTTTAGCCAATTTCCCATTGAAGGTTGTATTTAGCTGCACATTACTAAATTTCCAGGCTTTAGTTTCTGACTTGCTTGACCACTGTGCACAATTTCCCATGTTATTTAAAACAGCAGTTGTCCTGTTTTTCCATTTTATTTTCGAATATTGCTAGAGCTAGGTTGTCTCTTGGTGATGAACTGTGCTGGCCAGAGCTGGAGCCATACCTGATTAATCAGCTTTTCAGAGGCTATATAAGTGCAATGAATATTAAATCACACACACATACACAAAATGCATTAGGAAATGTATAATTAAACATGAAGTCATGGTTTTATTAAGTGCATGTATTATTTCAAGCAATAAAACTTGAAGGCTCTAAGGATTCTACAATGATTTTGTTGTTTGGTATTGGTTATATGCAGTTCCATCCCTTGTCATGGATTGTAGGGCAAAATGTTCAATAAGTAAGTAATGACAGAGGTTATTTCCTGCCAACATAGTTGCTATTGCCATTGTCATATGTTAAAATTATAATACTCATCTAAGTACAGAAATTACTTGCAAACATGAGGCCTCTCCTGTGTTATTTAGAACAAAGTAAGTTCTACTGTGTCAAGACTGCTCTCATGGATCAACATTAGCTAAACTTCTCTTGCATTTTGTCTAGAAAAATTGTACCATTGTGTTTAGAGTCATTACAGATGAGGGAACTGGCCAAAGTTCGGTTCACAGGAGTCAAGGCAACCCAGGAAAAAATCTGATAAACCCGAACATAATGTCAGACCCCTTTGGCATATATGGGAGCCAAATCTTGTTATTTTTTCTTCAGTGGAAATTTGTGAGCTTATGATAACAAAACAGCACAAAATAGGTCCATAGCATGCTTTCAAGCTAGCCAGCAACAAAAAATGTATGTTAAACGTATGCGTAACAAAAAGGCATGAGTAGCTGGGCACTAACGTGAGAAACATGTACCAAGGCAAAAAATAAATAAAAATCAGCGGGGGGAGGGTCTTTTATTTGGGCTTGAAGCACAACATAAAAAATGCACAACACCTTAAAATACCTTGATTTGGGGACACCTTAAACCTTCACATTTTTATAAACAGGGGTTGAAGATCTGTCATTTAGCGGCAGTAGCACTGCCGCTGCTAAATTACTATCCTTGCTGACTTGTGTTGGTCAACAAACCAGGGGATCTGGTAGCACTACTGCCTCTAAATGACAGATCCCTGCCCATCTGTTTGTAAGCAAACAGGCTGGGGATCCTGGGTGATATTGTTGACCAAATATGATCATAACCATATCCATTCAATACTGTCACCCGGGATCAGTGCCAGAAATGTGAAACAGGAGGATGGGTAAAGATGGTTGGTTGCTGTGGGTCGTCGTGAGAGCAGGTCACCGTGATTGCTGTGGATCTACCTCACCGGACGATGTTACATCAGGAGACATTGTTTATATTTTTTTTGCAAAGGACTTTTTTCAAGATTTTGGTATTTTTTTAACTATTTACATTTTTGTAAATGAATAAGGAGGAATATTATGTACCATTTTATTATTACATATTACAATAGTATATATTATTAGTATTAGTATACCGGATATCTGAAGGTCCTTTATTCTAAGTTGTCTCCCCTGCAGACCCCCACATGACTTTTGGAGGACAGGATGTGGTTAATGAGGTTCTTGTCATGCCTATAAACCTTTAGGGGGACCCCATGTTGTTTTGTTTTTTTAAGGAACAAATACGGTCAGTTTGTTCACTTGTTTGCCAAACTTCAAGCTACAAAGTTGGATTCGGGTGGAACTTTTGTTTTGTTTTGCTCATAGAGGGATTAGAACACCTGACAGGTTTGTTTGCTGTCTGTGTCCATGTTAAGGAGATACACCCTCTGTATTTGTCCTGGTGACTATTATCACTGAAAGTTAAAGAAAATCCCAAATTTTGGGTTGTCATCAGAACAGAAACAGATGGGAAATCATTCCAATGGGGACACTAGATCCAGTTACTCTGCTTACGGCCAGGGATTTCCCTCAATTTGGATGAATTTACTCTCACTTCTTGCTGTGGCTATCAGACAAGGAGTGAATGGAAATCTCTTCAATCGGATAGAGACGGAAAAAGGAGACAAGGGTTATATCCCTCCCTTACCAAAACTAAAAAAAAAAAGTTTTGAATTCAGTCCTCTCTTAATGAATATTGTAATTTTATTAGAACTGTACTATGGATGTACTTTTCAGTGGGCTTTTGTGGTCACATGATTGCTTGAACCAGTGTTCAATGAGAGGCACCCTGCAATTAGTCCTTTTTGTGGTGTGCACAACTAAATTTATGGGACACTTAAAGGCAAGTGCCTGAGGCAGGAGAGTTAAAGGTGGGGGGACATCAAACCTCAAAAGGTATAAAGTGTAATAACTCTTTTCTTATTTTACTGCACTCTCCTGTCCCCTCCTGTTCTGGGCATTTGTGGCTGAAGAGAACTGTAGGAAGAAGGAGGTGGAGCACGTGTTGATGAGGAGTCAGAAGACTTTCCATAGTTTAGGCAACATAAAGCATCTTTTTTTGGTCAAATATTTTTAGTAAAATAATCATATGACAAAAGGGGTGAGGTTTGTACAAAAGAGTGTAATTTCTCAGGTGTGCCTGGGACAGCATGATATCTAAGTACAGTCCTAGTGCTTGTACTCTCTTTAGACATTGCAATTAAATGCACACATGTACATATATTCTTTAGTAAACCAAGGGGCAAAAAATAAAGTATTTGAAGTAAGCGAATATTATTATCATATTTTAAATACCAAACCCAAACGAGAGTCCCAATGTTTATACACATATTTAAATAGATACAGCTCTGCACCTAAAGGCAAGATGGAGTGAAAAGATTTTATTTGTGTTTAAATTAATATAATTACATATTGTTTTTTACTGAGGCCAGCCAGTGTACATTACCATCATGGTGTCCATGATTTATAAGCACAAGGTTCATTATATTTACAAAGAACACAAGTAAGTACATTCTGTCTGAGATACAGGTCAGAACATAGGGCTATGAATTAAATCTAATTTATGCCATGTCATATCAGAATTGGCTAACAGTTGACCCTTGGGTTTTGGCACTTTGTACTGACACTGTTAAAGATATGTATTTTTCCAAAAAGTCTGAAAAACGTTTAATCAGCAAGTACAGGCATGAGATTTATCTTGCTGCATCTGTAGTTTTGGATACACTCCATCATATTTCGGCCAGACTTCATTTTCCTCTTATCGTGTCATTTTGAAATGTAAGCATCAGGGATTATGAAATAATTTGCTGTAAAAGTGAGGCAACTAAACAGTAGATTGCCTGCCAAAAGTTCTACCTTCACATGAATATCATGTCTACGTCGAGTTATTATCCACTCTAGAATGCATTATAGTTACCGTATATGAAACTATTTGCACTGAGGCGTTTTAGTATAATGGCTGCATCTAATTTCTCCTTTTTAATACCAGAAATCACATTATTATAGAAACCAAGTATTGTCCTTATGTTTGGTTTATGCAATACATCCGTTTGGAAACTAAAACACAACCATACTATGACCTCACAGTTCTGCCCTATAGATTTCATTCTGGAATAGTTGCATAGCTTGTAGTCAGTTCACAAGTTTGGTAAGTTAAACACGTCAAACATTCTAGATGTGTTTATTGAGAAGATGCAGTATAACATTACATTGAAGCTGCTGCTAATTTACATAGATGGGAACAGTAAACTGTTCAAACCATAGACGACTACAATAAATATTGAACTATGTCTCTATTTTAATCCTGCTAGCAGAATTATGGATTTTTATTATTTGGGGATTAAATGAATACCTCCCAACTGCCCCTCATTTGGAGGAGCTATCCCTCATTTGGAACTAAATTTCTCTGTGATTCTTTCCTCCTTAGTTGTCTCCCCTTTTGGCCTGATGTACAGATATCTATGAAAAGGTTATTTTTCACTACCAAAAGTGTTATTCTGCAGTAAAAATGTTAGCTTTGGGCATACATTGTATTAACCCTTGCAGTGGGCTACCCCCCTACCCCCCTGCACTACAAGGGTTAACTGCTCCTTTTTGTCTAGGATAAAAAAAAAGTTAAAACAGTTATGCTTATCCAATCTACTGAGTCAGCTTGCTTTTAGACTACTCCATTCCGCCTCTCTTCCCCCCTAAGACATCATGTTTTATACACGTGAGGATGTTGAGGGACATACCATCACTGCAGCATAGGAGGAATGAGGCAGGAGGGAGCGCTGTGACAGCAGGGTGAATTGGAGGCAGGAGGGAGCGCTGTGACAGCAGGCCGGTTTGAATATAGACAAAAACAAGCAGTTAACCCTTTGTAAGAGACTTACCTGCAGATTGACTCCTGCCCAAAAACGTGCATGCATACAAGCATGCAATCCATTGCTGAAAGTTCCTGCAAAATGCGTTTTAGCACGTGAACACGCGCGTATGGGAGCGCTTATGCGCAATAGCGCACACATGTGAGTGAACGGAAGTGTGCTCGTCAGCGTACAGGTGCACGCTCATTAGCATGCACACTATTGTATATGAACAGACAAGAAGCCATGACCAAGTTGCTGAGTGGTCTTCAGCAAGTCCCTGTGTGAATTCCACCTTGTACACCCGGCTTGTACACCCGGCTTGTGACCAATTGACTCCGCTTCCTCCTTCGGATTAGGTACTTCTGCTTTCTGATCGCCTGTGTATGATCCTGGCTTACGTTTCCTGACCCTGCTTCTGATCTGTGATTGGATACCTCAAGATTCGGCTCCCTGTGTATGACCTCGGCTTGAACCTGACTTCCCTCCTGGTCTGCCACTTGGTGGATCGCTCCATCAGTACCCTGAGCAATTACATCCAGCCAGTGCTCAGTTTGCCGCACACCCATTGCCTACTTTGGTTTCAAGAGATCCCGGTGTCATCCCGGTCCTGCCGATTCACCAGCTCGTCCAACGCACTCAAGAGTCTCCTCAAGAACCTGCCAGCCACCAGTACCGGCACCTGTGCCCCACTCTGTCCTTATATCCCCCGTCACCACTTCCAAAGGTGTGGGATGACAGGTGCATGGGCAGTCCCCTTCTCAGCTGAATCTCCAGTCAGGTACATGATACCCTTGCAGTGTGGGGGTAGCCCCATTGCAAGGGTTAATTAATTTGTGCTATAAGTTCTGCTTTAAATATCTTGTTTGCTATTTCAAAAAGTCAGTGTAAAGGAAAAGAAATAGTGAAAGAAAAAAAACTGGGTTTAACCAATTATGTTTGCCATCTAAATTAATAGCTGACATAATTGGGGAAGTGACAGAGGTCTATTTCTCAAATACATTATGCTGGAAGGTGTCCCTCCTTCTCATCTCAGAAAGTTAAAGGGGGGTATGGTTTAAATTTACAAAAGAGAATGGAACAATTATAAAAGCAGTTGTTGCATGCATGTATGGATCTTAGTGAGAAACAGAGCACCAAATGTAGGAAATGGCCTAAGGCTAAACTTACTGGATTGCCGAATGGCATTCATCATCCAAAATAATATATATATATATATATTTTTAAAGTAGCTTACAGGAAAGCTAGAATTTAATTTCTGTCGGTGTCCTTGTTTTTTTTACATGTTTTTCCTCACTTCCTGTTTGGTAAAACATTTTCAGCAGGACAGGAAGTGAGGGTAAATCTCTGGAACGGAGTCCCCAGATAGCACTACAAAACAGGGTTCTAATCCACTCACAAAGCCTGCTTTCTGAACTACAACTCAACTATGTCCCCATCTCTCACAGTGAACAAAGGAAACAGCCACGATGTAACATCATTATTGCTTGCTAGAAGCAATGCATCATGGGCTATGTAGTCTTAAGAAATCGAGATTGCATCACATTAAGCAGCAGGGTAAAGGTGCCCATACACTGTACGATTCTCGTACGAGAATCGCGGGAAATCCCGCGATCGTACGAGAATCGTACAGTGTATGGAAGGCGTGCGACCGTTTCTACTGTACAGTCGCACGTCTTCCATCGAACAAGCAGGCTGGAAAACCCGCCGGGAATCGTACGATTCTCGGCGAGTGAGTGGCCTGCTGGTTCGACAACTGACGAACGGGCCAGTGTGCGCACGCGCACACTGCCCGTTTGCCGTCCTTGCAAGCCTGCCCCTCATTGCAGTCATCGCAAGCCCGCCCCTCAAGGGGGCGGGCTTGCGATGATTGCAAGTATGATCTGCCTGTCCAAGATGGGCAGATCGTACGTTTTTTTAAGTACTTTACAACCATCGCAAGACTAAAGTCTTGCGATGGTTGTAAAGTGTATGGCCACCTATAGAGGCACAAAGCACACTGGGGATCTAGGAAGTTGCTGAAAGTGATGAGCAGACAGAGGGCAGCACATAAAATGGATTTTTCAAGTAAGCTTGATTGCATTATCAAAAACAGCTGTAGTGTGTATTCCTATTTCAATGCTGATTTTATAACAGGATAGTATATGCTGGGACTTTACAACTCCTTTAAATTTAAAGATCTCAAAATTGTCAATAGAGGGAGCTCTCATTAACTCAGTACAGTCACTCTGTCTCACTCTTTTAATAACTGAACTGATGAGAGAAAATCAATAGGGGCAGCTCCAGACAATTGTTTTGGGAGAATGCTGTGCTGGTGCTGGGATTATAGGTGGTGAAGCTTAGCCCCTGACCCTGATTCCCATGTTATAATGAAAACTGCAAAAATCAGTTCTATAATTAGTGGGCACAGAAATAGACCATAGTTTCCAACATTTGAAAAGAATTAGGAAGGACAGTTTGAAAAAAAAAAGGGGTATGGTGTGTGGGCTGCCCGCCAACTGCCTTGAAGGAATTGAGAAGAAAAATGTGGCACATGAAGCCTTGTTTGTGAATGTGGCCGAAAAGTGGATGTGATCAATAAAGTGGGTTTTGCTTCACAGGGTATAACTTGTAGTCTACCATCTTTCCCCATTTGCTCTCCTATGGTTTAGACAAAATAGAGCCTGGGTGTACAAGGAAGAGACTGTGGGAGTAAAATAAGACACATTGTTAAAAGTTTCAAAAATTGAGCAGTAGTTTCTTATGTATATTCATGCATCATTGCTCATTTATACCTCTGTACACATGCCATGTTTTCAAATGCTTTAAAATAGATCTCCAGATAGTAAAATGTATCCATTTTGGTTCAAACATGCAGAAAATCTTTAAAGAAACTCTGTTGCATCCTAATGACAATTGAAACTATGATCTAAACCAAATTTGGGTTGACCTTTATCTGTAGTCACATGTGGCTTTCACCTAAAAAACTGAGTTGAGTGATATGCATGGTCTGCCATTGTTAGTTTGGTAATGCTACTAGCTTGGCTGTTATGTTGCTGCTCTAGCTTTAGTACCTTCTGAGTGACTGCAGCTTTGCGGATCTTTATATGTTATGGATCTTAGTCAAAGCGTAGACACTTTTGAATCTTAACAGAGGCCCACCGTTATGCAACAAGCAAAAACCCTTCTGACTAAGAGTTCTTGCAAAAGGAGCAGAAAATTAAGGAAACAAAGACAACAATCATGTACACATGAACAAAGTTTTTCTTGGCAAAAGATCATACCACAATATCTTATAAGGCGCAACACAAACATCTTACTCACCGTTTAAAATGTATTTCAAAACTAAGGAAGATTGCAAAATGGAAATGATAACAATGGCTTTACTGGAAGTTGATTATAGAAGGCTTATCACATGTTCCATCATACTTGGAGGATTAAGATTTTGACTGAGCATCAACAGGAATCTGAGTATTGGGCAGAAGTTCCAAGGGCAAGTTTAGTTAATGGAAAGTGTCTTTGGTGGTCAAGGTAGGCGAAGGTGTTTAGGCTGTTATTTTAATGACAAGTTATCTAGACTTAAGTTGGTGGTCCCTTTCAGGGGCGTAACTAGAAATCCCAGGGCCCCATAGCAAAATTTTGTAAGGCCACCACCCACGCAACGGAACCCACCGCCCCCATTTTTAATAGAAATACGCTGATCAGCATGTTTTTGAGAGTTTTTAATTGCGTTTCAGCGCTGAAATGCGACGAAAAACAGCCAAAAATGCTCTTTCAAAAATCATGCAGAAACCATGATGAAACGCTTCCGCCCTGGTGTGAATGGCGCCTGTATGAGGCCTAACACTTTACTTTAAAACTGCCACACCGATGAGAGGCTGAGGAAAGGGGGATTATAAAAAAAAGAAGGACTGTAACTGTAAATAAGCGATTTATGTTATAAATGGTTTTTGCGCTGTGTATATTTAATTACAACGCAAGGTATCACAACGCACGGCAATGCGTCACAAAGCTTTGCCATGCACAGCCACAGTTAAATTAATGTTTTTTTCCAAAAGAAAAAAATCATGCACTGTGATGCGTTCTAACAATGCACTGCAGCGCATGTACCTGGCGTACACCACAATATGGTGCACGTGTATGTTATGTGTGTGTGGGGGAGGGAGGTTATGCTTTTTTTATATTTACACATTTTTAATTTATTTTTTAATTATTATTTATTATTATTTTACTGTTGAGGGGCTTTGGGGAAATATTAGGGTCTAAACAGACCCCTGACATTAACTATTTGAAATAGTAAAAGACATTGAGGACACAGAGTCCTCAATGTCTTTTTCCATAGCCTCAGCACTCAGTGAATGGGAAGCACTCAGTACAGAGGCTTCCCATTCATTCACAAACTGCTGATAGTAAGATATTTACTATCAAGCAGATTCTCAATGGTGAAAAACCTCTGTACTGAGTGCTTCTCCCCATTGAGAAATTCATGAATGAACAGGAGGTGATGTAAATCACCTCCTGTTCATTCATAACTGGGGACACATAATACTGTGTGTCCCCAGTTATTTACAAAGACGATACCTCCAGTGTTTATGCTGCACACGGAGGATCGGTAAATATCAATGATACTTACCGATCCTCCGCTCGGCCACGCACACAGCCGCTGTCATCCTGAAACTGACTCTCAGTTTCAGGACGGCAGCGGCTCCTCCACCGTCCATTTTTTTTTGGATCCCCGCGGCCTCAGCCCATATAAGCAGGGGAGAGCAGCGGGGATCTGGGCCCCCCCAGTACCGCATCGGTCGCTATGGTGGTAGTTCCGCCACTGGTCCCTTTATTGCCTTTATTTTGATAACCTTTATTTTTTATATAACCAATCATTAAAACCATCAAACTAGACAATTGAATCATTTTTCATGCAGCTGTCTTACTTTACTCTCAGGTGCATTTTTCTGTTCATGTCTTACCTAATAACAAAGCAGACAATTAACATTGCATTATCGATAAATGAAACCTCTGTTAGTCCTTGTATAATGAAGATATGTGTAAAAGAACAGATATCAAGCAGATCTGTTCCCAAAGTGTAGTATCACTGTGTGCTAATGCAAAAATGTAAGCAATAGCTATTTCCTGACATCCTGCTGCATCACAGTGTGCCATCCTGGGCGGAACAGACAAACATCTGCGTTTTCTCCAGAGTCATTTCTAACCTAGATATTTGAGAGTCCGACGTGTCTATGTACTCCCTGGCAGTTTGTCAGTGTCATATGTTTTGGCTCATGGTCAAATGTTTCATTAGTATTTAAGATTAGCCAGCAATAGTAGAAACTCATATGCAGTCCTCGGGTCAGATAATTGAATTCATCAAAAGAATTTATTTTCATTAAAGATACATTTGTAAACAGTCTTCATAAACTAGTTATGGTTGTAGAACAAGGACAGAGAATATTGCTGTATGTCATTTTTAAATTTACAAAGAAAAAAAAAGCACAAATGCAGAAAATAAATTGATCTACAAGTTAAGGTTTTAAATTACCTTAATTTATCATCCAGCATTAGAAAGATGTTCTTTCCTCATTACCAAGTTGTTTTGGTTTAACAAACCCACAAACACTGTTAATGAGGCAGGGCAAAGACTGTACAGGAGCAGTTAGTGTGAAGAGCAATCTAGAGAAGAAAAAGCTCTGGAATTATTCCCCTAGGAATATCTATGTAGTAATTTTCTTACCTAAAGTGAGAGCTGTAATGGGGCTTTCTAATTTTATTGTTTATGTATATTAGTCTCCATTCACATTGAGTGATTTGTAGTGCGATTTTAGCTCCAAAATCGCTCAAATATCTGCTCAATGTAGCTTGTCCAATGTATTTCAATGGAGCTGTTCACATATCACAGCTCAATGTCGCTCAAGCTTGTAGCTCGAACATGACCTATTTTTCGGCGGATTTTGTGCGATTTGGCCCTATAGACTTTAATGGTGTAGCTCAATGTTGTGCAACATTGCGCGACATTGTCGTGCTACGTCGCGCTACAGAAGTGTCACTTTTGCACAGAAATATAAAAAGGAAGGAATTATGTCACATAAACACCGCTTTTGATTGGTTACAGCCCAATACAGCAACTACGAAATCCCTGTGAAACGTTGCGCTACGTAGCCCGACAAAATGTGCACTGTAGCTCAATCTAGCTCAATTTCGCTCAGCTCAAATCAATATTGAATATATTTCACGTTTTTGAAGGCCGGCATTTTGCCTTTCCCACAGCTGATTTGCCGTCAAAGCTTTAAAGTCTTTAACCTACTAAAGCCAGCATCCAACCCTCCTACATCATATTGCAATATAGTCGACAATCATGTGGTTCAAAGGCTGCCTGTGAGTGCTGCCTGAAGCTGGGACTCACCTCCTTTCAGGGATCAGAGGATTACAGGCATGGTAGTAATCCGAAAGGATCCATTAGGAAATGCAGCAAAGAGGTTTTTTGCAGTACCTCCTCAAAGTGCTGTATTTTGGGGGTTTTCTTGGATTATTGCAGTTTCCCACAATCTCACCCAACCAATGTACAAGTCCCAGGGTTTGGGAAGGGTAAAATACCCCCCTTGAAGCCTGTCACCCTCCGTTTTACCACTGGAAATCCAACCCATGTACTCCTCACTGCCAGCACTTAAACCCTTCTCCTCCTCCCTACCGCCAGCACACCATCCCTCTTTCTCCTCACCGTTATCACCGCAACCCATCTCCCCCTCTGCCTCCTACTGCCTCATCGTACTATACATGCTGGTGAAGGCCTTTTCTGCAAAATAATGATGGATGAGGGGTGTCCTTCTGGCCAAAATAATTGGGGGGTTTTCCGCTCCAGCAGAAGATATATTAACAGGGTTATTCACAAGAGGGTGAAGAGTTTGGAGAAGGGAGGAGAAGTGAACAATCTAGGACAACATAGCTGATTTGGAAAAATTATCTAATTCAGCTCACTCTCCAGATCAGCTATGTTGTCCTTGATTGTTAAAAAAAGAAGAGGAGGAAAAGGGTGCATTAGCAGTACTTGCAGGAAAATGGCTGATCTGTGCCCTAAAGGAGTAGAGGTGAAAGAAAAGGGAGCATTAGCAGAACCTTCAGGCAGGTGACTGCTCTACGCCCTTAAAGAGGAAGAGGAGGAGGAAAAGGGCATAATAACAGCACCTGCAGGGAAGTGGTTGCTCTGGTCCCTTGAGGAGTCGGAAAAGGGGACATTAGCTGACCTTGCAGGCAAGTGGCTGTTCTGTGTTTGGGAGGAGTAAGAAAAGATAGGCTTCACTACCTCATGCACGATGAGGCATATGGTGGGGTGAAAAAAACTGCTTCCCAGAGGAGCCAAGCTAGACAGCTTTTCTCATATGTTTAAATATCTTCTAAAGTGGAAACAAACAAGGAATGCTCAACATAAAGGTGGAGGGCAGGATAGGACTTGTTGTCAGTGATAAGGTGGGATTGAAGGAAGTAGAGCAGGTGGTGGAGAAGTAGATAGAGGAGGAAGGAAAAGAGGAAGAGGAGGAGGAAAAGGGCATAATAACAGCACCTGCAGGGAAGTGGTTGCTCTGGTCCCTTGAGGAGTCGGAAAAGGGGACATTAGCTGACCTTGCAGGCAAGTGGCTGTTCTGTGTTTGGGAGGAGTAAGAAAAGATAGGCTTCACTACCTCATGCACGATGAGGCATATGGTGGGGTGAAAAAAACTGCTTCCCAGAGGAGCCAAGCTAGACAGCTTTTCTCATATGTTTAAATATCTTCTAAAGTGGAAACAAACAAGGAATGCTCAACATAAAGGTGGAGGGCAGGATAGGACTTGTTGTCAGTGATAAGGTGGGATTGAAGGAAGTAGAGCAGGTGGTGGAGAAGTAGATAGAGGAGGAAGGAAAAGAGGAAGAGGAGGAGGAAAAGGGCATAATAACAGCACCTGCAGGGAAGTGGTTGCTCTGGTCCCTTGAGGAGTCGGAAAAGGGGACATTAGCTGACCTTGCAGGCAAGTGGCTGTTCTGTGTTTGGGAGGAGTAAGAAAAGATAGGCTTCACTACCTCATGCACGATGAGGCATATGGTGGGGTGAAAAAAACTGCTTCCCAGAGGAGCCAAGCTAGACAGCTTTTCTCATATGTTTAAATATCTTCTAAAGTGGAAACAAACAAGGAATGCTCAACATAAAGGTGGAGGGCAGGATAGGACTTGTTGTCAGTGATAAGGTGGGATTGAAGGAAGTAGAGCAGGTGGTGGAGAAGTAGATAGAGGAGGAAGGAAAAGAGGAAGAGGAGGAGGAAAAGGGCATAATAACAGCACCTGCAGGGAAGTGGTTGCTCTGGTCCCTTGAGGAGTCGGAAAAGGGGACATTAGCTGACCTTGCAGGCAAGTGGCTGTTCTGTGTTTGGGAGGAGTAAGAAAAGATAGGCTTCACTACCTCATGCACGATGAGGCATATGGTGGGGTGAAAAAAACTGCTTCCCAGAGGAGCCAAGCTAGACAGCTTTTCTCATATGTTTAAATATCTTCTAAAGTGGAAACAAACAAGGAATGCTCAACATAAAGGTGGAGGGCAGGATAGGACTTGTTGTCAGTGATAAGGTGGGATTGAAGGAAGTAGAGCAGGTGGTGGAGAAGTAGATAGAGGAGGAAGGAAAAGGTGATGTAGGAGGAGGAAGGAGTAACAGGGCACATCAGCAAAACAAAGCTCATCACCCACTACCTCCACACACAGCCCCTCTACTTCTTCTTTTACACCTGTCTTTCATTTTCTTTTTTTTGTGCAGTCATGGTTCGAGGAAGGATGAGCAGGCTATGGTTGTAGGATTCTATGCTTCACTTTTTGCTGCCCCTGGCTGAAAAATGTCTCCCCTTCATTTGCTGTTGCCTTCCCATCCTCGTGTATTGTGGAAGACAAGCATGAGATTTGCCACTCTGGGGCAATACAGGCCAGGAGATTTACAATAGATTATACAAGGCAGGGATTGCAGTGCAAAGAGCTTGGACAAAGTGGGGCTAAGACCCGACTTGAGGGTGGTTATAGTGTAACTTGTTTTGCAGCTACAGATGGCAGCTAATGCCCACTGTCATCTGGAGTTGCATTGTCCAGTCATTGTACAATATTTGTGGCTTTCTTCTCTCAAATAATATACTCTAATGTATAATTCAAGATAAAACCTTCCTCCTCTATACTGCTTATATTGCAATTTCTATGATCTGTTTACATACTGTCCAGCCACTATATAACAATACAGTATTTGTGACTATTGTATCTTAAATCCTCAATTATCAGCCACACTCCATCAGTGTACATGTAAAATCAGATTTTATTGTGCTGATTCCAATAAAAATCCATGAGTGTACACCACTAAACAATCCCCCATGCCTTTCCTGCTTACACGTTTCATCACCTGGGCTTAAACATAGAAGTCCTTTATGATTAAAGTGACATTAAACCCTCAAATTTTTTAACATAAACCAATACTGTAATGTGTGCCTTACTGTAATCCATGGCTGTTTCCCTTCTCTTTGCTGCTCTTCCTTTTAAATCCTCATGTCTTCTCATGCTTGGGGAGAACTTAGCTTTTCAGCTCAGAGCCTCTTCCTGTAGTGCTGGCTCAGGTTACAAGCCTATACACAGACACCGTGTATCTATTCCTCAGACAAGGCAGTCTGCTGCAAAACAGAAGTTCCGCAGAGCATGAGAACAGATACAGATTTAAAAGGAAGAGCAGCAAAGAGAAGGGAAACAACTATGGATTACAGTAAGGTGCACATTACAGTATTGTTTTATGTTAAAAAATTTGAGGGTTTAATGTTACTTTAAGCCTAGGTGGTGAAACGTGTAGGAGGAGAAGGCATGGGGGATTGGTTGGTGGTGTATACTCATGGGTTTATATTGGAATCAACACAATAAAAGCTGATTTTACTCATATAGCGGTGGAGTGTGGCTGATACTTGAGGATTCTTCTGGGAGGTGA
This sequence comes from Nanorana parkeri, assembly GCF_000935625.1. Classification (NCBI taxonomy): domain Eukaryota; kingdom Metazoa; phylum Chordata; class Amphibia; order Anura; family Dicroglossidae; genus Nanorana; species Nanorana parkeri. The sequence goes on from NW_017307081.1 coordinate 230,755, forward strand.
GAACGCACCTTTAGTCTGCACCTGGCATGCATTGTTGGTGTATGAATGATAGAATCAGAGTGGTGGGACTCTGATACATGGCTATTGTATCCAGAGGCGAAGCTAGACATTCCGTTACCCAGGGAATTCATGCTGACACTGCCCTTCCTTCTGGAGGGTAGCTACTTTTGTTCCCCATGGTCCCTGTGTGTGTTGTAAAGTAGTCACAGCTCCAAGCTCACTCCCGTGATGGACTACAATCTTACGTTTAGTTTACTAATTTGTATTGAGATTGTAGTCCATAATGGGAGTGATCTTGAAGTGGTAGCTACTTAACGACACACACAGGGACCATGTGGAACAAAAGTAACCAGCCTCCAGAAGGAAGGACAGTGTCAGCACAAATTCACAGATGATTTGAGGATCTACAGCCGAGTGATACAAAAATAAGATACATTTTTGTAATAGTTAAGATACCTGAATGCATTTTTAAGATTTACCTCCTGAGTTTTTGTCACTTTAAGATTCTCCAATTGTGACTAGTTCTTTTTAAGTATAACTATGATGAACACGACTAACATCATAAAAGAATCAGTAAGCAGGTTTTTGCATGAGAGTGCATTTAGTCAAGTAGTTTGTTATTTTGTATTATTCATTACACATCAGAAAGCCATGAAATATATCATTTCCAGGCTCATTGTCTTTTATGATCCGTTACATGCATATGCGTCTGTCATTTTAGCTGCTGAACATCTCCACAAAGGTTTGTGGTGCATACGAAGATTGAGGAAAAAAAACAATGCTATGATAGATGTACTGTATAGATCATGACATCTTTCTATATTTAAATCTGAAGAGCACATTTCTGGTTTCAAGCCTTGGTTAAACATGTCCACATTAATGCACCAATGAATCTACTTATAGTGGATACATATTCTTGTATTTTGCCACAGGTTTTTGCCGTATGCATGGTGAAACATATTGGTTGTTATAAAAGGAATTCAATTTTCTACAGGGAGAGATTATCTTTTATGTAGATCTTAAGATTTCATGTTATATAGGATAGGATGATGAACATACTTAAAGCCTAGCTCCACGGAAAAACACTACCCTTGCAAGTAGAGCTACCTCTGTAATGCAAAGTGTATGTAAACCATAACAATGGGTTGCTCTTATTTTCTACCTTTTGGTAGAATATAAAGTAAATATTAAATATAACATTGTTATATCTATTCAAGTAAAGTAAATGAAAAAAAAACAACTGTTGATCATGAGATGTACTGCATTTTTAATTTTTTACTAACATACAAATGAAGAGATGGCCAATGTGTGACCAAGCTCACCTTTTAGAAGACAATGTCAGCTACCTTTGCCTCCAGATCTACTGATTATTTTCGTTTGTAGTTTTTACAAAGAGTAGTCTTCACTTTTATTGATTGGCTGAAGAACAATTACATTACATAAAGCAAGGAATATCACCTTCTATCCCTTTTTAAAAATCAGTAAAAATAGAATCTTTATTGGATTTTGCTAATTCACAAAGTAAAGTAAGAAAGAACAATTTAAAGCTCTTAACCAATTCATGATGAAAATAAATATTTTTTTTATAGACCAAAATCAACATAAAAAACAAAATAAATTCATGAAGAATACCATATTATAAAGTATACAACAGAAAATATATCTACAATCCAGGTTTTCTACCTAGATGAGTACAATAGCAGAAAAGGAACAAAGAAAACAAAACAAAAATAAATTTAATTTAAAAAAATTAGTTTTGGCAGTGACTGACTGCAATAAAAAAAATGGAATGAGG
>NW_017307081.1:232570-248725 GCF_000935625.1 Nanorana parkeri
ACCATGGATTCAAGATGAAGGATTGTGTAAGTTTTTGTTTTGTAATAGTCAGTAAAGAATCTATTGATTCCCATACATCAAAACATATTTGAGTTTCTGTAACCTTGCTAAGCATTGTCTTGGTCCAATCATTTTGAAATACAAACATCAACTTGCTCACAAAAAGAGTTAGAGAGGGTGGTTCAGGATGTCAAAAGAAATATTTTAATTGGCACAATGTCCTATGCCAATAGAATATTATTCAACATTGCAGCAAAAAACTAGCATGTCCACCTGGGCTCACTCCTATTTCTTAGATCCTGCTGTCAAACTGACAAATTAGTTTAGACAAAGAGTTATAGTCTAGCTAACTAATACATCTGTCATCGAGAATACATAATATTAGATTTCCAATATTGTATAATTATGCCTAAAGTGGATAGATTTTGTTTCAAAAACTTAATGGGATTGAGGGTATAAAATTGCTCAGGTTACAAAATAAATATCGGTTTAGGCAACATCCTTTACACTTACACTCTTAGGGGTCTATTCACGAAGCTGCCGAGGGCAGCCGAGTGAATGACCGATCTGAAGTGAAGTGAGCCGAACACTGTTCGGCTATTCACTTCAGGCTGGTACGGCTGATTTCAGCCGTACATCGGCTTGCTTCGTGTGGCTTCGGGTTGGGCCGAACATGCACAGCATGCTCGGCCGACCCGAAGTGCAGAAGGAGTTCGACTCAGCCGATCCAACATCTGGATCGGCTGAGCCGAACCCCCAGCAGGCTACTCACTGCTGTTCGGGCTATTCTTAAAGATCCCGAACAGCAGTGAGTGAATAGCCAAATGCCGCCGAGCGGCATTCAGCTCGGCTGTTCTGCTCGGTCCCTCAGAGGGACCAAGCAGAACAGAAAAATTGTTAAAAAGTACAAAAAAAGTTAATAGAAAACGATTGTGCGGAGCTAGCAGTGACAGCTAGCTCCGCCCAATAGTTTCCTATTGTCCGGCGGCTCTGCTGCTGTAAAATAAAAAAGAAAAAAAAAACCTCTCCCGGGCGCTCTGGGAGCCTCCCGCTCCCGGCCGCCAAGGAGAGAAACACTGATGTGTCTTTTTTTCTTTATTCTGACACGCAATTTCAGAATAGAAAAAAAAAAAGAATTTTCCCATTGAAGGGCATTGGGACATTACTATTGGCTATTTCAAATTGCAATAGCCAATAGTAAACTAGCATTGTTCCCGCCCTCTGCTGATGGACCTGATGGGGAACTGCAGCAGAGGGCGGGTACAATGCTAGTTTACTATTGGCTATTGCAAATTGAAATAGCCAATAGGAATCTAGCAATGCCTTCCAATGGGCAAATTATTATTTTTTTTCTATTCTGACACGGCTCCGTGTCAGAATAAAAAAAAAAGAAAGAGCAGTGTTTCTCTCCTGGGCGGTTGGGAGCGGGAGACTACCGGAGCACCAGGGAGAGTTAGGCTGTTTGGAGATCAGTGTCCCTGGTTAGCTGTTAACCAGGGGCGCTGATCTCTCTGCAAGTGGCCAGAGCCAGCCGTAAGATCACGGCTGGCTCCACCCAGCTGTCAGAAGCAGGCTGTCGGCCAGCCAATGGTCGGCCGCTCGGCCAGCTTCGGCTTTCAGCACGGCTCAGCCGAGCCGATGCATATGCGTTCGGCTCGGCCATGATCGGGAGCTGTACGGGCTATTGTGAATAGCTCGTACAGCACCCCTTCGGTTCAGATCCTTTGGCAGCTTCGTGAACAGACCCCTTAATGAATCATACTGTTTATTTTTTTATGCTAGCTCTACACAGGTCAAATTTTGACCGATTCCTGTTGATTCGGCTAATCTCGACAAACTTTGATCACAAAATAATAGGAGCCAGTTGAAAAACTGTTGGCCGAACATTGACTGCATCCAAATCAAATTTAGTCACTACTCAGGAATTCAGACAGCTGGCAGCCAAGATTCCTCTATCTACGCTGTTTAGCATAGGTGGGGGAAACTATGTGATTTCTCTAATTAAGTTTCACATGTGTCTGGCTAGCTTAACAGTGGGCTAACAGTTTCTAAAAGAATGGAACTCTGTCTTCTATACATACTGTAAGATCGTGTAACAGAATTTTTGGAATAAAAGAAGAATGATAGGAAAAAAAGAAAAACTCATGCGCTTGGATTCCCTGCTTGGCACAAGATGACTACCGAGGTCCCCCGCTTGTGAGGACCTCAGCAGTCTGCTGGTGACCTTGTGGTAGCTGTCCTTGGCAGTGCCTGTCCAGCCACATATCTCCATCTCCTCCTTCCTGGCGCAGGCACAGCCAAGGCACTAAACGAACAGCCCCGGAGCAGGCAGAAACCCTGGTGACATCTGTATGCAGCCCTGGTTAGATGCAAAAGCAGCCCTGGTGACATCTGAACACTGCCTTGGTGAGACGCAAATGCAGCCCTGCTGACATCTGTACACAGCCTGGTGAGACGCAAACACAGCCCTGGTGAGAAACTGACCTAAACTCATTAGTCTGTATTGTTTTACAAAAAGTATCGGTAATTGGTATCGGCGAGTACCTGAGGGAAAGTACTTGTACTTGGTCTTAAACAAATGTTATGGTGACATCCCTACCTATAGAGATTCTGTAGTGAACATGCCCACTTAAAGCTTAACTCCAGGCACGGAGCACTCTTCCTTCAGCCCGCTTCTCCCAATTAATCGCTGTCTTAGTTAAAAAAAAATAACTGTTAAAAATGCCAAAGATTCATCAATCTGCGCTCACATGATGCTTTGACTTCTAACCGTCTGCTACATTCTTTCCTGTAGAGCAGGAAGGACCTACTTCAGGTCTCCACATTACTGCCTGGGTGATGTGGACGCTTCCTTTTGGCTGCAGGGTCCTCAGAAGACTGTAAGGGGAAAATGAAATCAGGAAGATGTGACTAGTTCAGCTTTTCTCAACCAGAGTGGCGTGGCATCCTGGTGGGCCTACTGACTCAGGAGTGCCACAACATTTTGGGACTGTGATGTGAAAGAGGGGATGAAAGCTGAGATGAAGGGAGCTCCAGATGTAAAGGGGAACTCTGATGTCAAAGAGGGTGACTCTGATATGAAAGAGGAGCTTCTGATATGAAAGGGGGCTCCTGATGTGAAAGGGGGTTACTGATTCAATGGGTGACTCTAATGTGAAAGGAGGGAGGATCTTGATTTGTAGGGCGCACTTTGATGTTAAGGGGGAACCTACTTTTTTGTGTGTTTTTTCATGGCGTCCACCTTAAAACCTATGACATGAGGGGTATTGGAGTGCTCAGAAATTGGCTTCAGATAACAAAATAGCAAGCAGACATAACATAATACTACATAATATATATTATATTAATATATTAATTATTCCATAATATACATTATCTTATTATTACACTATTTTACAGTTCAGTTTTGTCCTAAATGTATTCTCATTTTTAGAAAATATAGTGGTTTATGTAAGGTGTCAGGTCAATTTAGATCTCGTACATGTAAATAATGTCTAACTTTATGTCAGGATATGTCTATTAGTTTTATTAGCAGAACAACTTAGATTCTGATGAGGGAGTGGGAAAAAACAGATGCAGCAGCAATAATACAAAAAACAGATGCCATAATAAAATAAGTATTTGAGACACAGTCTGAACTTCAGCCTCCTCTTTGACATGTTTCAATGACTTTACTTTCTTTTTTTTGTCATCTGTTGTTCTCTACTCATGAAACACAGTAATAGATTCCTATATTGAATTTAAATTTCTTTAATTTTCTGACTAATGAAGAAAAAGTATTATTATTACTAGACATATAGATTAGTCATTAATTACATTGAACAAATACATGCACTTGCAAGTTAAGTCATCATACTGTCACCGTAAAGTTAAAGCATTCTTTAACCTTAAACCATCATCACTACAGGATTCCTACATCCTATCACACAAAAACATCTTAGCTTTAGCAATGATAAGATCGTCTGAGCAGTTTTCTTTTTATATAGCTGACATCAGGTATGCAATTGGATAAGCTCATCACTGAATCTACAGTACATTGCTATTCTTATCTCTGTATCATCATTGGAATACAATTGTGAATCAGATGCAAAAATTCTGTCCCAATGAATCAACATTTAAGTTGATACTACTTCTCTAAATGTCTTTGTTTCCATTGCTGTTCCTTCATCTAGTGCTCATTAAAGGGACAGACAGGAAAAAGGGCGGGCAGAGCTGGTTCTAACTTTAGAGAGGCAGAGCCAGCTGTCAATCAGGCAGCATAGTGAATCTGGACAATATTGTCTGGATCTTTCCCGGTTGCAGCACGGCTCTGTGTTGTCAGCAAATAGCAGGCAGTAGCTTGTGATGAGGGAGCATGGAGACGGCTTCCCAGCTAATTGGGAAGCCAGGCAGCGAGTCATTACACGCCGCCTGGCTTCCCGACTAATCAGGAAGCCGGGCAGCGAGTCATTACTCGCCCGGCTTCCTTAATGAGACTTCCAGTATCAACATTCGGTATTGGTGCATCCCTAGTTACTTTAATTGACCACTCCCTCAGTATGCTGGGCTGTTTTATGACATACTTTTGATCCCTGCACTCTAAGTACATTATATACTCCTGACCCCTGCATTCTTTATGGTTATGGTTATGGTTTGGATTAGACTTGTGTGATTCGTTTCGTTACGAATCGAAATTAGGACGCATTTTCGGAAATTCGGATGTATCCGAATTCCGAATTACAGATATAACGAATGCAAACGAATCCGAATTTCCGTTTCCGAAATTCGTTAGCGTTAGTTCGTTCGAACGTTCGTTTCGTTTTCGTTTCGTTCGTTGGAGCAAGGTGACATTAGAGAAGGAGAAAAACATTTTCCCCCCTCAAATGTCACTTTGCTACGAACGAACGAATGCACGAAATGAATAAGAAACGAATAAGAAACGAAAACGAAACGAACGAACTACCTCTAACGAATTTCGTCCGAATCCGAATTCCGAATCCGAATTGACTTTCACACCCGAATCCCGAAAAACGAAATAACACAAATCCGAATCAAAACGAAACGAAACAAATTTTTGGGCAGTGCACATGTCTAGTTTGGATATATGTAGGTGTAATCCTAACATTTTTTTTTATTATGGTGATGGAGGGGGTGCAGGAAATAGAGGTGATAGTGTTAGGTGTTTTTGGTGCTCACCAACAGTATATGATTATTGCCTATTATAGGGCCCTAACCAGGTTGAAACTGTGCATAGGGCCTCATGGGTCAGCACAAATATTGGCTCACCACAAATTCGTGCCCAAATCACATATTCTAATTTCACTTCAATCCCACAATTTTGGCAAAAATGAAATAAATGAATCTAAATCTCATCCCCAGTCACCATGGCAAATACACTGAGTGGCCAGATTATTATGACCACCTGACGTTTGTAGGCAAATTAGCTATAATAAATCTCTGGAGATTAGCTAGAACAGTTTTCTACCAACTGATGTCTGCAAAACAAACAAAGGCAATGTGCCTAAGTTGCTTAGGTGTGAAGTGAGATAAAATTCAGTGAAGTGAACCTGCATTTGCGCCATACTTTAAGTTATATACAGGGTAATTCATAAACCTTCATTGCATGTGCTTTGATGTTTTTTTTGTTTAATGAATAACTTTTATTTTTATTTTGATATAAACAATGTATGGTTTACACTATACAGTAAATTGCGCCAGGCGGACAATAATAATATAAGATTCACAGAGAGGATACAGTCAGATTAATCGAGGCAATCCCACTTTGTAACAGTCGTATCTGAAAAAATCAGTTAGACAACATTGCTATGGACCTCTGAGACTAATAGTAAGTATGCATGGATAAGGTCCATTCCAGGTCCTAAAGTGTAATAGATACATCATGCGAGATAAGCCATCATGCATTTCCCTCCTTTGGTTAGATATACATGTCCAGATTGAGTGTAGCAAAAAGCCAGCACAACTTAGTATTTGAATCCAATGTGATTACAAGTCGTTCATATGAAATCATGAACAAACCCAGTAACGGATTTAAGCGTAATTATACTCAGGTGTAAACCCATAAAAAACGTAAAACTTAAAACTTGAGAAGCGCCTCACTGCACTTCATAAACGGTTAACAATCTACCATAGCCTCGCTTCACCTTTGGCACTCCCCGCGCTCCCACGGGTCCGTCTTCCGGGTCTCAGCCCGGCTCAGGGTAACACTGTGGCTGTTCTGCCTTGATCAGACCCCAGTTCACGGGACACATGACTGCTACTGGTCCCACCTCCTGGTCTCAGTAATTGATCTTCAGTAGAATCCCAGGCCAACCATACCTTTTTATAAATATGTAAAGTATTATTCAATCTAGCCGTCAGATGTTCCATCTCCTGCACCTCTTTGATGCGTTGATACAAGTCCACCTCAGACGGAGGGGCTTGGCGCTTCCAATGGAGGGCAATGAAACAACGAGCTGCCGTCAAAATATGGGGAGCCAATTTCCGCCCATATTTACTGAGGTGCAGGAACGGAAGTCCCAGCAAGTAGTGGATGGGTTCTAACGGTAGTTTTACATGCAGCAGGGCCTCCAGCGTGGTTTGGACCATCTTCCAGAATACCTGCAGTCGTGGGCAGGACCAGTATACATGAAATAAAGAACCTGTTTGCCCATCATTTCGCCAGCATACTGATGTTACAGTCGGGAAAATAGAATGTAAAAACTCGGGAGTATAGTACCATCGATACAGTATTTTATACTGGTTTTCCTTATAGGTTGTGCTTTGATGTTTAAAGTGAATACAGGTTCACTTCACTTCAGTTAGTCAGTGCGAGGTACCCAAGAGATGTTTGATTATGTAGAGGCTTCTTCAATATCAAGTATCAAATGCCAGAAGTTTAATGTCTTGAGCTTCATTTAGGTTTGACATGTCTTAATTTTCCATCAGTATTTTACGCAGTGCTTGTACTTTTAATATTCTAGCCAAAAACAGTCTTTATGATGAACTGTAAATACACCAAGATAGCTTAAAGCTAACACATATAAAGCACACTAATTAATGCAGCTCTGTGATTATTAACACACCATTTGATGCATTTTCTTAAATGCAAACAGTGGAAGTGCCTGGGTTTGATTTGGAAGCAGCATCGAAAAACCTGTACAACAGAACTGAGCCTGCTAGGGGGGAGAAGCAGGACTAGGAGCCAGTCAGTTGTACTGAAATGTTCAGGTGTTAACAAGGGGCATGCTGATACGAGAGAGCAGAGTGAAAAGGGGATGATCTAATCAGTCTGCTGCTTCTCCTTTTACTTTCCAGTCACATGGTGCGAGAGGGACAAGACCTGTAAGTGTAACTGAACTGCAGCAAAGAAAAAACAGGTCTCCTGCTCTTTCAGACAACTGTGCTGTGGGGTACAACTGTGTAAATCTTAGAACTGGATAAACAGAAATCATTTGGGAAGTAAAACAGCTCACATATATGTATTTTATCGGTGTATTTTTCCCTGTTTGCTTGGAGTCCAGCTTTAACTGCTTGAAGACCAGATGTTTAGACCCCCTTTCCTGGCCAGGCCATTTTTCAGTATTCAGCACTGTGGTGCTTTGGCTGACGTTTAATCCGTCATGCAACGCTGTACTGAAATGAATTTTATACCATTTTTTGGGGACAGATAGAGCTTTCTTTTGGTGGTATTTAATCACCACTACGGGTTTTATTTTTTACTATAATTAGGAAAAATTACTTTAAATTTGGAAAAAAACTTGTTTTTTTTAACATTTATTATTACCCAGTTTTTGGTCAAATATAAAAGATGAGGTCACGTCGGGTAAATAGACAACAAACATGTCAAGCTTTAAAATTAAAATAGCAGAAAACTACCATACCCAAAATTGGCCATAGGCAACCCTTTAAAAGCTTTTACCACTCATCAGTTTAGTGTTATCAGTGATTGATGGCCCTAGAATTATTGCTCACACTGCGACGTTAGCGGCGAAATGTAACATGTGCGGCGTAATGGGCGCAATCGTCTATTTTGCACGTATGCGCCCCCTGACGCATGTATGTATGGGGGGGACTTTAAAACATTTTTTTTTTTTTACTCTTTTTTATGTGTAACTTTACATTTTGGGGGGGGGACTTTTTTTCCTTTTTTTTTTCACTAAACTTTATTGCTTTCAGATACAGGGGCTAATTAAACCCCCCTATGTGATAGCAAAATATGTGACAGGTCCTCTTTATGGAGACATAACCCCTAATGTCCACCCCTAATGTCACCTAGGACCCCCAAAAGAAGCTGATGAAGCACAGATCTGCTCCATCAGCTTCTTTCCAGCTTCTGAAGCTGGAGAGTGACACAAGAATGCGGAAGTGATGTAATATACAACACTTCCGCATTCTTTCAGAGGAGAGGGGACTGGAGGGAGCTCGTGTAACGATCTCCCTCTGATCCCCTGTGACACAGGCACCATGCTGATCCTGGGCTCGCACCGGGCTGTAACAGACTTACCCGTCCACGGTCCAGCTCTGTGTTCAGGGGACGCGCACGGCCAGCTCGGCTTCAGGCTCCTCCCATTCAGGGCCGTCCAGGACGGCAGCCAACTCCTCCCCTTCACGCTCGGCGAGGAGGGATTTAAGGGAGCAGATTTGGCTGTTCAGCGTCCGACCGTTGTGAACGGTGCATGCCGAACATCCCATAGGAGTTACTGCTTCTAGCATCCTGCACCACGAGACCCAACAGTGGACCCCACAACCGCAAGTAGCCAAGCAAACCACATTGTAGTGAGGGGTCTTGCTGCCACAGACGTATTGCTCATACTGGGAGATCTGTGGAGGTTTAATTGTACTGCTGTGCTGAAGGACTTGCTGTACAGGTGGGGAGTGTTGATTCAGCCAAGGTCTGCCTTGACTCTCCTGCTGCTGACTGTTAACCCGCTCTATGCTGGTGACTCCCAAGGGAGCTGTGTCTGTGCCTGTTAGGTTATAACCTGAACCTGGGACTTGATCTGGGAAAAATCTCTATACTCATACGACCCAGCGGCGTGCGCAAGGGGGCGTGTCTGAGCGGACGTCTAAAGACACTTTAGTTTAAAGTCCCAGTTCAGGCTTCCATTAAAGTTCCCCATGCAGTGGGGTCGCTCTGCACTGGATTAATTAAATGCTCATTTGGCCTTGTATTGTAGGTCATGACGTCAAGGAGGTGTGACTGGTGGGGCAGCAAAGTGAAGCAGCTTTGGGGACTATTAGCATGGAGAGGAGGAAGCCAGCAGGAACAAGGAATAAGGTAAGTATTATTCCTTTCACTCCTAGTCAATGGAGCATTAAACCCATGCACTGTGTTTTAAATTTAAAAGCTGCCTGGAGTGGGGCATCTTGGGGGTAATGGTTGGGGGTAACGGTTCCTTATCCACATGTCATTATAGCATAAAACAAATGTACTTATAACAGTTTTTTTTCCATGTTTGCTAATTATAAAATGGCATAAGTGGAAGCATTTAGAAACCTTCAGGATTTCTGTGAAGTTTTAGTAAACATCACAAGTTTTTTAGCTGTTGCAGTTTCTGAGCGGTGAAATTGTCCTTTGAAAATCATTTTCAGCTATTGATTTCTTCTATGTTTTCCCTGATTGAAAAAGTTAGTGGTGATTCCCACAGAGAGTAAGAGCAGGAAAGCATGATATGATTGTAATGTTTCCTGCTGCACAGCTTGCCGCATGAACCAAACGGAATTAAGAAGATAATTCAGTTTGAAAACTAAAAATTCAGTCTATTTTTTTTTCAGTCTTTCAGACGCTTTGTAACAAAATACCATATATTTAAACAGTCACCACTGCATTGTATTTGAAGCAGCCAGGGGCCACTGGAAGCCTCTGAATTCTGGCAGTGTCCCTACTTGAGTTTCTGAGGCCTGACATTATACTGCTTTTAAAAGTACAATGATATATAATCTTCTAGAGTGAGCAACGTTATTATATGGAACACAACAGTACCTTCACATTGATGGGTATTATCATGTGCTTGGGTTAAGAAGGTTGAACCATACCTTGCTCTTTCTTTCTGGTGACATCATCTTAGCCTAGGTAAAGACTTAAAGGAGAACTATGAGATGAGTGATTTCCACTCACCTCATAGTTCTAGCCGACCTGTGACAATGAGACTGTCACAGGTCGGCTCAGTAGATCGGGAGGTGAGTGAACACATACCGGGTTCGCTCGCCTCTCGATCCTGTCACGGCTCTCTGCCATGACAGGGGGAGGGGCTGGATTCCCCTCTCCCCGCTCCGATCTGCCAGCGCTGACTGGCGGAACGGACGGGGGAGGGGGCGGGTACAGCTGGCTCTGCCTCTAGATAGGCAGAGCCAGCTGTCACTCACGCAGCTGGGCGGATCCCGTCATCTACGTCGGGATCCGCTCCGGCTGCGGCGTCTCAGTATACCGCGAGTATACTGAGCTTAGGGTAACGGGAGGATGCTAGTTTGTGTCCTCCCGTTACCCTAAGGAGAACTATGGGGAAAAACACTGACCCCATAGTTCTCCTTTTAAGCTGGCCATACACTGCGAGTTGAACAAAGAAAATATAACGGATTCCTCCATCAACGCTTAAAGTGACATTAAACCCTCAGATTATTTAACATAAAACAATACTGTAATGTGTGCCTTACTGTAATCCATGGTTGTTTCCCTTGTCTTTGCTGCTCTTCCTTTTAAATCTATATATGTTCTCATGCTATGCAGAACTTCTGTTTTGCAGCAGACTGCCTTGTCTCAGGAATGGATACACGGTGTCTGTGTATAGATTTGTATAGGCTTGAAACCTGAGCCAGCACTACAGGAAGAGGCCCTGAGCTGAAAAGGGAAGTTCTCCCCAAGCATGAGAAGACATGAGGATTTAAAAGGAAGAGCAGCAAAGAGAAGGGAAACAACCATGGATTACAGTAAGGCACACATTACAGTATTGGTTTATGTTAAAAAATCTGAGGGTTTAATGTCACTTTAAGAGCATTGATCGAGGAATTTCCCATTGTCTTCATTCTATTCTGACAGCAGCCAGTGGCCACTGTCAAAATACTGAAACAGAGCTGGCAGCCCATTGGCTGCCAGCTCTGTTCATTCAAAGATTTTCTGAATGGCTCCTTCAATCAAGGTTCTGACAGCGACACCCACTGTGTGGATTTCATATTGTGTATGCTAGCTTTATAATGTGACTGAAAGGCCCACTTTAATTTCTGATGATGTAGGGTTTTTATGCAAGTGTATAAACTGATTTGTATAGTTTTAATTAAAATTTTCTTTTACAATTAAATCCTTTATACTGTGTACTTCTGGGACCCTTATTTTACAGAGCATGATAATCTTTCCAATAAGCTTGTGCCATTAATTACTGAAAATCCAGATGGTCCCATTCTTGCTAGCAGAGAAGTAGGGGAGTATGTCCTCCCTGTGATTCATTTAGCAGTGTGTGTGCGTATGTGTGTGGGGATATGTATAAAGGGTTCAAGCGCTGTGTACACCATTTCTGTGATGAGCTTTTATTCTTTTATAATGGCGGTACATTTATAACAGTGGTAAACATAATTAATTGTACCAGCCTCTCTATCTTCTTCTAATTTCAGCAGGTTGTTCTATTGTTTACTAAAATACAGCACTTTTGTTCAAGAAAATTTAAAGGCAAATTTAGTGTTTTACCAAAAATATTGTGTTAGGTCCTTTGTGAATGTGGTAAAATCTGCTGACACACAAGCTCCCAAAAGTGGTTTACAAGCAAATGGTATGCACATTGTACTTCTTTTACAAAGGTTTTTATTCAATTTTAGAAGACAGTGTACAAACATCACATGATTTGGTTGTATCCTACTAAGTAGATGGGCAAAAGGACCATACTGCGTTAAAGCTGAGAGACGCTAGTAGGCTAGTTCACTGTCAACACTTTTCAAATGGATCGTCAACTTCTTTAATAGAGTAGGAAAAAATGTAGGGGCATGCAAGAAAAGAGGGAATCAACTGCAGCCCAAGACAAAAGTCAGAAGAGAGAATAGAAGGGGAAGGGAGACAAGTAGAGGCAAGTGTTCAAGATGCCAGGGATGGGTCCTGGAAGATGGCTATATTTCCCCCTTGTTCAGGTTGTGGTCCATTTTAGGGGCAAATAAGGGTCAACACACCTGCAGGAGCAAGTAGGTTTAAAGACAGGAAACTCTAGAGAACAGGTTGGAGGAGTAGTGAGGAGCTTATGTAGACAGACTGATGCTGGAAAAAGTTGTTTTGTGCTGTGTATTTGAAAACCTTGCTGGGAGCCTGTCAGCTGTGAAGAAGCCATTTATGTAGGTGAGACTGTATAGTTCTTTCTTCTTGTACTGAAGCAAACTTTTCGTTTTCTTTTGTGCTGTAGAAAAAGGACTGTTCATATTTGCTGCTGTGAAGCCTTTTTTTTTTTTTCTTCTTTTTTTTGGTAAATAAATGCTGTTTTGCTGGAAGGCCTGTATCATGTGGTCCTACTAGTCCAAAACATCACAGAAGGGAAAAGTTCACCTAGGACCATAAGAAATTCAGATACTTAGAAGATCTTGATTTGGTCCTGAAGAATGTAAGTAGTCAATGCAGGGTGTCCAAAACGGAAGACATATTTTAGCCAGGAATTGTCCAGGAAAGCCATATGTTTTCCATTAATAAAAGTGCCAGTAAGCTTTTGTTTAAATTCCTGAGAATTAAGAGTGGGTTGTTTCCATAATCTTACAATCATTTGTTGTGTAGCCAAGGATAGAAAAGTAACTAATTTTGCCTCACACTTCAACAAGGATTGTGTTGTTTTTATTTAAAAGAGCCTCCGAAGAGTTTTATGGGAGGTTGTGGTGTAAAAGTGTTCCAAGGAGATTGAATATTTGAATCCACAATTTCTGCACCTTAGGACATGCCCACCAGCATCTATCCAGAAGAGGCAGAACTCTTGGAATAGGGGGAATCGACAGGAACATATTTTGCAACCCTGTCTGGTGTTAGGTACTATTGCAGTTTCGGAGGAATTCGTAGATGTTAAGTTCGTGTATAAAAATTAAATTAGGCCTGCAGACTGGAGGTTGGTGAAACATCTGTTTTCAAATTTGGTTAGCATTAGTGGGGAAGTGGTTTGGTTCTCTCTAATTAAATTAAGGAAGTGCCTGATTTGTGCATAACAAAAGCCGTCTGAGATGGGGATCTTCCAGTACTTACATACGTTCTTAAATGGTCTGATCAGTTGTTGAGTGCATTTAATATTCATAGAAGCCCAGTATTTAAAAGTTGTGGGTTCTCCTTAAGCTGGTAAAAATAGAGGGCAGTGTAACAGACCAACTAAGGGAAAATAAAGGTAAATCAGCTTCCTGGAGAATTTTACCACATCCTCTGTTTCAGAGAATTAAGTGAGGAAGGATTCAATACTTTAAAACAATGAGACAGGGGAAGCCATATTAGATTGTAAATGGCTTCCATAACGGAGAAGCTTCTATAATACCAAGATAAGCTCAGAGGGGAAGCTCATGTGTAGTATGTAGACTTCTTAATGGGGCTTTCTGCACTGCCAAGTAATACTTGTGTATATCTGGTACTCCCAATCACCTAGGGAGCTTATGACTGTAGAGGATATGATTAGCACTCCTGGGCTTTGTGGATACCCAGATAGATTTTAGAAGTTTCCATAATTCTTTACATAATCTTGTTGGGATTGAGACTGGGAGAACTGGTACATAATATAATAATTTCAGAAAATATGTCATCTTTAATGCATTGATCTTTCTGAACCATGATATGGAGAAGGGAGTAGTTTGCCCTGTAAAGTGAATTAAAGGTTGAACAATAGTAGACTCCAAGGGTGGGAGTCTTGAGGTCCATGTAAATTCATAATTGGTTTGAACCTGAAGTCGAATCTAAGGATATATATAAAGCTGTGTATTTGGCCTCATTTGCATATGCGCCAGATGTATCCCTAAATGCAGATAGTATGGAGAACAAATTGAGTAGGGAAGGCTGGATATTATAGTTATACCTAATAGCCATTGCTAAGGGTTCTAAGGCTTCTTATTAGTGAGAGCGGGCATCCTTACCTGGTGCCTGAATGGATTTGGAGCACAGTCAGCTATACCTCTGTTTGAATAAGCCTATGGGCTGTGTGCAAAGGTGTGCATCTGTTAGTTGTTGATTTAATATCCTGCTATGCAAGTTCATTCATAACACAGGCTATTCACAGCATAGCAGTACATCAGGAAAAGGGTCAACATAAAATCTGACATAGTAATCTTACATTCATCAGCTACTGGCTGCAAGTGGCAAATGTTCAAATGCAGTAGTTCACATTTATGTGAGTAACATAAAACGTTTTAAAGATCAGTTGTGAACATAGTAAAAGCTTGGAAAAATACATGCAAAATAACATACATTCCCCTAAATGGTGCTTGATGATGCATAATTGGCAAATACAAAGTATTCCTGTGAAATTTTATAAAAGTATCCAGACAGAAGAATATTTAATGTGCAACAATGTATTGTAACTGGAGTTTTCCTTGCACAACATAACACAAGTCACATATGTGCTCCTCTCCTGGGTATGATGCGTCTCTCAGTAACTGCATGTTATGAGCCCTTTACCTTAAGTAGAGAGCTAGTAACCTTATTAGTTAAACGTTCTTTCCATCTCTCGCTATGCCAGCATTATTCCCAATGGATAGTACCCAATCAAAAAAAAAAAAGCAGGCTGAAGAATCAGAGCTCTCATCTCTCTAACAGCAGTGCATCACGTCACCTGAGAAACAGCAAAATACAAGCTCTGGGAGGGAGCAGTGTCTTTCACTACGCTATAAGCAATTGATGAAGGACCAGGATGGCTCAATTTTTCATTACTCTGCTTATGGGTTGTTCTGCAAGTTGCTGTAATTCAGGATTTAGCATCTCTGCTTTTAATGAATGATTAAAAGTCTTGACTGCTCACTGCAGGCTGCAAAAGGCTGCTGCAGTAACTGGTGCAGAATGAATGGATCAGGATAAAGATTGAGGAACTCGTGGCTGTACGAGCCTGTAATTTACTGATCTTCCCTCTGTCTAGTGTATATCGTGATTACATTGGGTTCAAAGGGGGACGGATGCAGTGACTAAGCAAGTGCCTGTCTGTGGATCTTTTTCTGGGTGCTTCCAATTGAGGAAAATGGTCAACAAAGACATGAATGGATTTCCAGTCAAGAAGTGTTCTGCCTTTCAATTCTTAAAAAAAAGGGTAAGGCTGCATGCTCACTAAGCAAATACAATTAAGGTTTTCTTGTGCACTGGTTAAATAGATGCATGCAAAAAAAAAGATAACCAGTGAAGCAGGCAATATGGATAAGGAGCTGACTGCGCAGAGATCGTGCTACTAGCATTTGCAAAACGCTTCCATTGATAAAACCAATCTAGTGCTTGAACTGGATGAGATCATATGCATTGGAAAATGGAACTAGGCGCAATATAGGCCAAGTCTGTTATCAGTAGACACTGAAGCTATTCCTCCATGTCTAGGTTGTCTCCTCTATATTTTTCAACATATATGTATTCATGCCATTAAACTATGCTAAAATAAATAATTTATCAATACAAAAAAAGTCATCTCAGGATACGTTGATGCATTGCATTGTGCCTTTGTCACATCTGATTAAATATTTTTGTTTAAGAAAACAGTTGACATTGTTTGTAATTTTATATAGCACAGGGATGCCATAGAGCTTTTCAAATACAGAAAATCACTCATATCACACCCCACCCTAGATTAATGATATTAATTTACAAACACAATGCATGACATGTGTCAGTTATTATATGACCAGGATCGCACATGTACAGTAATAGGCATACAGGATAAAAAGTGGGTCATGCAGAGTACAGGCAAGGAAGAATTAAGTTAAAGAACAATCTTGGGGAATTTGTGCATGCATCCTAATTTAGCATTTTGCATTAACAGATGACAGATCTTCCTAAAATTATACATTCTTTCTGAACACCTTACTCAATAAACATTTCAATTCGGGATTGTCCTGCATGTTAGGTTATGGCAATTTTATGGCAAATAAAATAAGGTACGCGCTGCTAACATTACTTATAAAGTGAATAGGTAATAGGCTAGATAATGGACCAGGCATGTAGCTGTATCTACATTATTTTCAATTAGATTTAGATTAATGCATATATAATAT
>NW_017307081.1:248815-256920 GCF_000935625.1 Nanorana parkeri
TATATATATATATATATAATGTGTATGTATTTGGCGCACATAAAGGTGTAAGGTGCGCTAATTGCATCTTGAAGGCATATCAGGTCCTGCGAGTTATCTCTTTCATAAACCACTAGGAACATGGTAATATGGCACAAGTTCATTTGTTTTTCTATTGTTTTGCATGATAGCAGAGAAACACACTCTAACATATGTATTTTATCTGGTTCTCTGTCTGTGCTATACACACTGCAGCTTTCATTTTTACACATTTGAAAAAAATATAAAGTAGACCTGTCATGGGGATGTACAGGTCTATAAATTAGACCTTCAATGGGGGTTAGCTTTTTTATTACTACAGGTATTTCTATACGACTGACAATTTACATCAGTCACTGCCCTCAAGGAGCTTACAATCAAAGGTTCCTATCTACATGCATACATACACATACTATGGCCGATTTAGACAGGAACCAACTGAACTACTAACATGTCTTTGGAGTGTGGGAGGAAATCGGAGTACCCAGAAGAAACCCATACCAGCACAAGGAGAACATGTAAATTAAATGTAAATGCTAGTTGCTTGGCCATGTCTGTTCC
The DNA here is from genome assembly GCF_000935625.1 of Nanorana parkeri. NCBI lineage: Eukaryota > Metazoa > Chordata > Amphibia > Anura > Dicroglossidae > Nanorana > Nanorana parkeri. Next base: position 249,395 of record NW_017307081.1, read on the forward strand.
ATATTCTTGAGTCATAGGCCTTGAAAAATCGTGCTGAAAAATCGTGTGAAAAAGTGCCCAGGTCAGAACAGGCAATATTGAGATCAAAAGAAGAGGTCAGAAATAAGGGATGTACCTTGAGCCAGATATGTATATTTACGTGCAGCATGAATTATGTGTAACAGTAAAAAAAAATAAACAAAATATATATTTATATTTATATCTGCTAAAACTTATAAACAATTGTATTTGAGCAGCCATGAAACAGTAACCACACTTTAAAACCCTTTTTGGTTTATGTGTGCTGACATAGCATTGATATGTTATTGTCGTGTTGATTACGTTATTGTTGCATTGATGATGTATCATGTGTAGTGATGTCACTGTACTTGCTGGTCGCCTATGTAGAACACGAGTCCTTTGTTACCTTACTCTGTAATGAAGTCTCTGGTTGAGACTGGGATGATTTCCCTGGTATCCTTGCTCCACCACCATGACAGATGATAAGTGAAATTGCTTGGTGAATGGTTGCATACCTTCAGCCATTGGTGTATGCTGATAACCCCTCAGAAATCCCAATACTCTCAAAAGATCTCTTCAAGAAAAGATGATGTGGCTATTTGTTCTACATTTCTATGCCTTACATGCTCAATGTCAAACAACTTTTTTTCTTTTTATTGAGTAAGAAAAGGCTGCACTGAGAACAGAAAAACAAATACTGTAGATCCTGACCCTTACATAACTGCAGCAGTAGTTATATTGCTTCCAAACTAACAATGCTCATGGGCAGTACATGTTGGACAGCACTTTGCTATGTTGTGTGTTACAATTCTGGAATATTCAGCTATATTGAATATTTTCATTTTATATAGAATGGCAGTGTGAATGAGTGTGGTTCAGACTGTTTTGATTTTTTAAGAATGTCATAAAGAGAGATAGATAAATTTTTTCATGGTCTGCATGACTATCATAAGAGTGGTTAGAGAAAGCAGAGGAGGACATAGCAGCATTTGGATTTTTTTATTTCCATAACGGATCAGCCACTATGCTGTCTTTCTACTACTCTAAAAACAAACTTAAGTAGGATATACAGTGTGTAAAAATTGCACAGTGGGTGCCCTTGCACCCGACATCCCTCTTAGATGATCAAAGGAGCAGGTTGGAAAATTCTCAGCCAATCAGCGGCCGCTGTCAGAATACATCGCAAACAGCAGGGGATTCGTCTATCCAAGCTCGTAAGCGTTGATGGAGGAATCTGTTATATTTTCTTTGCCCCGTCAGCAGATTGAACAAAGAAAGTATAACCGTTTATCTTTAACTACCTCCCGGCCGGGCGTTGTTCATACACAGCCGGCCGGGAGTTTCTTGCATGTAACTGGGCGTGTATACACGTCCTGTTACATCCGCCCGCCCAGGCGCGCACGAGCGGGAAATGCCCGCTATTTGAAAACAGGCAGCGATGCCCGTTAATATACAAGCGATCCGTCGGCTATAGAGCCGGCGGATCGCTTGTATGAGGTCCCGTGACGTGCGCCCCCCCCACTGTCAAGCTGGTCCCGGGCTCCGGTGTGAGCCCGGGACCAGCATAAGGCCTCTGTCACAGGGGATCAGAGGGAGGTCGGTTCACGATCTCCCTCCGGTCCCCTCTCCGCTGTCAGAATGCGGAAGTGGTGTATATTACATCACTTTCGCATTCTCGTGTCACTCTCCAGCTTCAGATGCTGGAAAGAAGCTGATGAAGCAGATCTCTGCTTCATCAGCTTCTTTAGGGGGGTCCTAGGTTACATTAGGGGTCTTGGATGTCTCCATAAAGAGGACCTGTCACCTCTTTTGCTATCACATAGAGGGGTTTCTCAGCCCCCTCTGTGATAGCAATAAAGTTAAGTGGAAAAAAAAAATGCAAAAAAAATTTAAAGTTTCCCCCCCAATTTTTTTAAACTTACACATAAAAAAACGACGATTGCGCCCATTACGCCGCACATGTTACATATCGCCGCAAACGTTGGAATAAGAGCAATAGTTCTAGGGCCATAAATCCCTGATAACACTAAACTGCTGAGCTGTTAAAGCTTTTAAAGCGTCGCCTATGGCCAATTTTGGGTATGCTAGTTTTTTGCGATTTTGCGAGTGCGCGCAATTTTTAAGCTTGACATGTTTGGTGTCTATTTACCCGATGTGACCACGTCTTTTATATTTTACCAAAAAAGTGGGTAATATTAGTTGTTTTACAACACAATGTAAAAAAAAAAATCAAAATTTTCAGTAATTTCTCCTGAATATAGTAAAAAATAAAACCCCCCAGAGGTGATTAAATACCACCATAAGAAAGCTCTATCTGTCCCCAAAAAATGGTATAAAATTCATTTCAGTACAGCGTTGCATGACGGAATAAATGTCAGTCAAAGTACTGCAGCGCTGAACACTGAAAAATGGCCTGGCCAGGAAGGGGGTCTAAACACCTGGTCTTCAAGCGGTTAAACTGCCCTTAGATAAGAGATCTGTGCATCTAATTCTTCCACGTACTGTATAGGCAACTGGTTACACAATATATAAAGATTTGGCCATCCACATTGATGGACAAATGAATCAGATATTTGTAGTTCAGGACGGTACAAAAGCCCATATTGAAAAGGAGACGATTGCAAAGTCATTCATTCAAGAACTCATGTTTTAAAAAGGTCTTTGAAAAATGTTATCTTCCTGGCTTATCTTCTATTATTATTATTATTATTATTATTATTATTATTATTATTATTATTATTTCAGGTATTTATAGAGTGCCAACAATTTATGCAGCGCTTTACATAGTTGCACATCTATCCTACCTGACAAACATCTGAGCAGATAACTATTGAGGGAAAATGAACTGTGTCCCATACATAGAATAATTGACAGACAAGGTCTAAATGAAGCCTTCTGTGCACACAGTCTGCATATGAACAAATATCACTGACATAAATGAGTGATGTTGACACGTGTATAGTCTTTTGTCATGTCAGTACAGCTTAAGGAATGCATCTTGGAATATGCTGACACAACAAAAGTAAAGAAAATGATTTGCAACATGGCAATATATGTTAGCCTGCAGTAAATAAGTCAACCTGTAGTGGAAATCATATTTAATTTTTACTCAAGGGAGTGGTATAAGTACTGTGTGCTCTGCATTTAATTGTAGTTAGAAAGACTGGTGGCAAACAAGGACAGATAATACAAGCAGTACACTGCTTTCAGTATTTTAAGGTCAGAGTATTTTTAAAGAGAAGGGAGAAAGACCCTCCGTGCAACCACTGTACCTGGCATGCTGCAAGAGATACAAAAACTTTAACATGTACAAATACACTTATTTGATTAGTATAGAAGAGGAAGGGTAGAGCATCACTGATCGCTGACTGCTTGTTCCACTTTCCATCCTGACTCGCTGTCACAGCAGAGAGAGCCAGCGCTGCATGGAGGAGAGCTTGGTCTATTTTGAAAGCTGACTCCTCCCCCTCACCGCTAGTTTAGGCTCCTGTGACACCACACGGCTGTCTCCACTCCCACACCACTCTCCATCCTGATCCGTCAGAGGGGGCTGAGGGGGGGCGGTGCAGGAGGAGAGCTCAGCCTCCTGTGACATCGCTGCTCACAGTGATCTCCTCCCCTGCCCGGCTCAGCCTCCTGACAGTTTCTTTCCTCCCTGCTGGAAGCTTTCAGAGGGGACACAGAGCAGCTCCCAGATGGGAGGAGAGAAACTAGGCATGCACTACATTTTGACCGAAAGATAGTACTTTCCATATTTTGCCAAAAGTGACATTTTCGTCCAAAATCTTTTGGCGGCCGAAACTTTGGTGCATCCCTAAATATAACAATGAAGAATTCTCACTTTAATTCAACATTATTTTGCTACATGCATGTACCTGCTCTGTGAATTTTGACAATAGACACAGCCAGGCTAATAGCATTTTCAAAAAGGAGGTCAGCAAAGGCAGCCCCCATATTTCTCCTATGACAAATGTGCTTTAAGGTTCTAAAAGATGGTTGTCACCTGATCTGGCCAATTGCAACTGAATGGGAAAAAAGTTACTGAACAAACTCATCATAAGAGATTGATCATCTAGAGGGTGTCTGTAGAAGTCATAGGGGTTGATTTAAGGTGGCCATACACTAGTAGATTTTCGGTCAAAAATGTTCATTTCTGCAACAACCCTCATTCGATTATAGCCCAAATACCGCATCAAGCATAGTCAGTCAAATGTCGATTTTGGAAATCGTTCATTAGTCAAAAAAAAACAACCAATTTTTGACAAATGATGGGCATAATTTCCTTTTGCGCAAAACCCCACTAATTCAGTTCCAACCTGACCAATCGAAAAATTTCAATCACAATATCAAAAACGAAAATTGGTGATGTACCATCAACTATTTCATTTTCATTTGTGCTTTGTTTCCGAACGAAATAGGTTGTTCACTTCTGAAGGGAGTTTGCTCTTTGCAGCGGAGGTTTCCCCTTGGCTCAGTGAATGAGATGAAGCTCTGCTGACTTCTATCACCCAATCATGTACAAGCAGATATATTGGTTGTTTTTTTTTAAATTTTACTTGCCCTTGGGTATTTTTTGCAAAGTAAATTTTCACCACATTCATTAAGCTAAGGGAAACTTCCCCGGCAAAGTGTAAATTCCCTTGCAAATCAACTACTGTAACTTCTGCAGACATCCTCTATTTTTCAGGCCATTTGACCCTTCAACACGAGTCTTTGTTGAGGTCTCTCCTTAGTACAGAAGTATAAATATTCAGCCAATAACAATCGCTTGGTATGATCTTCTATTCATTAGCACGTTTTTCTTTAGAGAACGTGGAATAACTTATTGTCACATTGAATGATGCAAAATCTATCTCTGTTATTGCTACAACTCATTCATTTTATTTTTTACAATAGCTTCTTTTCTTTAAAAAGTCAAAAGCTTAGGTGTTACTATGGTTAGGAATATTGCAGGATATCAGATGTTAAATAACACTCGATTCTCTACATGTAATAAACTAAAACCATTCTAAACTACACTAGGCATGAGAAAATCTTGCTTGAAGTTTGCAAAGTTTGCAGCTATCCCTAATAAAGCCCTAGGGAGTGTGAGGGGGGGGTTATCTTATTTATTTCTGGAATTTTTTTAGAGAAAATAGCCAAGCTATTATCAAATCAAATGCATGGACACAGCCAGGCGTTACCATGAGGAAAATGTACCAAGGCAAAAAAAACAAATAAAACATAAAATTAAAAATAACAATAAAAAGGTATTTCTCCTACAAAAAAGGCACCTCTCCCTCCACAGAACTGTGTCAGATCCCCTTAAACAGCCAGCACACACTGACAATATGGCTGCTATGAGCCTTCAAATTATTGTCTCCTGTGACAAAGGACAAAGCTATGTCATGTATATTATAGGTTGTTCCTTATTTCTGGTGGGGATCCTGCAAACTTTCCAGCTAAAAGTTCACAATTTGGAAACCTGCTGGCAACCTAATGGTATTGGCGATCCCAAACTTCATACCTGATTGAACTCAGTAAGACATTAAAGCCTGTTTTGACACTGGGTTACTGCACTCTGCACAACATTTGTTGCACGTCACACTGCATTGTTTTAAAACCAGGTGTACTGTATTTCTCCTCAAGTATGATGAATTTTATAAACAGGGATGAGTGAAATTAAGAGTTTTCCAGAGAATTCAACAACATTTTGCCATTTGGTGAAATTCATTGAAGTCAAGGTATATTTTGGTAACGTTTAAAGGTACAATGGGCTTTAAAGACCTTCGGAGGATTACAGTTTCTTTCAAGTATTTAAGTATCTTTTTAAAAAGCCCCTCATTAGTATAATTATTGTCTTTCTTTTTAAAAAACTGTGAAAAAAACATATAAAGAATAATTAATAAAATAAACTACATTAACCCTAATGCAAGCAAATATCATTTATAAAGCTTAATCAGTTCACTTGTCTAATTTACCGCAATGAAATATGAATGAAATGTGAAAAATGTTTTGATGCTTTGTTTTTTTTTGTATTATGCACATCAACTATTGCACATCACACTACATTTTTATAAGACCAACTTTAATGTATTGATCCTCAACCATAATACATTTATTAAACTGTAAAGGCAGTTATGTCACAGCAAAACACAGTAGTCTTCCCTAAAGCTCCCATCAGATTCTCATGTCTGCTCTTGTAAAACAGCAACTCATAGCATATTCATTTATCTAAACTACTATTGAACAAAGACTCACAAAAATGCTTTATTATTACCGAGGCTCATACACTTTACCGGATTTTAGTACAAGGACACTAAAGATTATACAGTACCTAGAGCATCCAATTATAATCTCTACATTTTCTTAGGTTACTAAAACGCTCAGATATCTGATTGGTTTCTATAGGTTATCGCACAATTACACATAACTCGTTACCATTTCACTACTTTATTCAATAAATCCAGTTTGCAATAAAATGGTACTTTTCTTACACTGTCTGGTACTAATAAACCTTTTAGTGCATAATACAGATAAAAAAAAGTCAAGAAATTGCAGGCTGAATACTTCCTTTTTATCAGCGTACATATTTACATATTTACTCTTTGCTATTAAAAGTAAATTAGTCAAGATATAGTTGAAGCAAGAAGAACTGCTGTGTGGAAATGGCCAGAGTAAATAGCTTGCTTTAATTCTTCCTATAGCTTGGCAATGATCTTCACATAGTCAATGACAGGCATTAAAGTAGAAGACATTTTACTTTTTTTTTTGCTTAGGGAGCAGCTGCAAAGTAATTATCATATCTGTCATTCACATGACGAGCTGTTTATGGAAAGAAATAACATTTACTTTTAACAACAATACATATACTACAATAAATGAGAGAAGAGAAGCCTCACTGAAGGACCTTTACATTATCTCACTGGAGTAGGTGAGTATCGCACAAAAACCCTGCCCTGAAAACATGCACCACCAAACCAAGGTACAGAATAGGGATGATCTTCAGGTTTGGGTATACTATGAGTATGACCCTAACAAAGCCTGTTCATGTTTTAGCAAACCACCAAAAAAATTTGAATTCTGTTTATAAACAAACCAGTTGGGGATCATGGGTGATGTCATCAACCAAATATGGTCATGTCCATATTTGGTCAGTGATGTCACCCATGATCCCCAGCTGGACAAAATGTTTGACACTGGATTAACATTTTGGATATTATTAAAAATTTAAATTAAAGGACTTTGTAGTTGTGTTTGTGTTTTTATGTGCCAGCATTTTTTTTTGGGGGGGGAGGGGGAATGAGTAATAAAGGGTTCCCCTAATACTTATTCTCCAGGGGCTGGATATCTGGAGGCTACCGTATTATAAAGTCCACATTTTATAAAGTTGACCAGCACACCATTTGTGGCAAAACGAGAATTTAAACGTTTATTTACCAACACGTCTTCATGTCTTGGGGCTAAGGTCCCATCCCCACATCTGGTTCCCAAAGGATGTGGGGTTTGTGGGGGGGGACTTATTGGAATCTGAAAGTCCCCTTCAT
>NW_017307081.1:256969-288734 GCF_000935625.1 Nanorana parkeri
CAGAAAGTTGGGAGGTATGCTTACATTGGCAACTTTGGCTGACCTGTCTATCCTAAAAGGCGATCGACTAATTGGGTTTTTATTTTGGAAAACCTATCCATAATAAACATGAAAGGTCAGATCTGGCGGTTTTAAGCTAGATTAGGAGACAGTCTCACCTAGGAAAAATGGTACATGCATGAATCTATAACCGGCCTTTATAGCAGGGCGCACATTGGGAAGGCTTACAACAATACAAAACACAAAAATTCCCCAGCCGGGAATTGGGGAATTTTTGTGTTTTGTATTGTTGTAAGCCTTCCCAATGTGCGCCCTGCTATAAAGGCTGGTTATAGATTCATGCATGTACCATTTTTTCTAGTTTGACTATTTTGGGTTAGGGGGACGCACTGGAGTCCCACTGGCTCAGCGCGGTATACTGTATGTAGCTGAAGCTATCGTACATACAGTATTACCGCACATCCATGATGTTTTTAAATGGTGTTGCCTCGGAAGTGGGGTAGTCTTATATGACGAGTATAGCCGAAAACCTATGTTTTAAGTGGAAAATTAGCGGGTCGTCCTATAAACCAGGTCGCCTTATGCACCGGCAAATACGGTACATTCACATACAATGCAGGACCCATAGCCCTGCATTATACGTGAGGAAAACAAGGACAATCCAGAAGTGAAAGGATAGGAGAGACAAGGAGAGCACCAACTGCTATGGGACTGGGGATCAGGTAAATAAAACTGCTTTACCCAGGTACCCCAGACCTGAACAAGCATTTAACCCTTGCAGTGCAAAGACAGCAAGTAGATTTGTTTTTTCCCCAGAGATAGGCATTAAGGTAGATTTGCATTTTATGCAAGGTAACAGGGTGAACGATGCAAAAATAGGGTGACTCCCTGGATTTTAAAGTTAGCTGACATAAATGGATGTTTGCTATACATATGCATAAGCACACTTACCGAACAGGAGTTGTATATCTGGATAAAGATCATGTGGCAGCTGGATCATTAACATGTTATTTTATGGCCAGATTACTTAAATCAACTCCTGTAATTTATTTTGCTTTATTTTAATACTGATTGAGAGTACCTACTGTATTTACTATTTTGTTGCTGCATTTTTGTTGCTGTGTTTTCCTCATTTACTATGGCAACTGTGGTAATAGGAATCTGTGCTTGGGATGCATGGAATGTTTCATGTAAGGATGTGGAAAGAGAGTATGGTTGTGACTAAACATCTCAACCACTAAAAATCATCATTCCTCTGTGAGTGTTCATAACCGCAGTGGGTGGAAACAAACAATGAGTTAGCACACCCAAGGAAAAAAAGACTGGGAATTTTCAAACAGACATATTTTGCAACAATATGAGCCTTGTCGTGAAAATATAGATACATGCAAATCTATAAAAAAATATAATCTCTGCTTGACAAATGTAATACTATTTTAATCATAAGGTTTGGACCAGTGGAGAAGGAACAGAACATGAATCTGTTGCATTTGTCACCTGGTCTTCATCTTCGCTCTCATTTCAACACATGAGTCTGGTTACTATATGATTGTAAATAATTATTGTGATCTGTTAACAGTTTGTAAGGGCTGGTGGCATTGTGCAAGGTGGGTTTTCCGATAATTTAGAGCAACTGTACCAATTTATAAAAAAATTATAGTAAGTCTGGCAGTATGCAAACTTTAAAACAATGCAAAATCAGATTACTTATTGGGATGCATAAAAATGTTATGGGTTGTAAGCTTTGTGCTTCATTGTTGCATAGGAAGAAAACACAGCAAAACACATTCTAGATCCTCGGCACAAAAAAGCACCTATTTGGCATTATAATATTTCACAAGCAGAACATTTTAAAATTAAAACTCTAATCAAATACAAAATAAAAACCCTGAGGGCCATTTACACTTAATGATCTGTTGCAGTGAGTTAGAGCATTAGGGCAACCCATTTGCTATGAATAGGCTGCTAACACATGACAACAGATGAAAAAACGTACATAAACCTCGTTAAAAACACAGCACACTACAAGGAATGGCACAGAATATGCACTGTAGTGTGATGCGGTGCATTTGTCTCTACTGTACAATGTGTTGGGGTGCCATTCAAAATGAATGGCACCACAACATCTCTCACATAGAGCAAGTGCCTTGCCACACATTTTGGCAACGCACATTTTAGCATGCACTGTTTCAACACACAAGTGTAAACGGTTCCTTAGAACCTTTAAAATCCTTGGAATATTCTATAAAATAATACTGCCTGAAATCTGTCTTCATGTTTTTATCACACAATTCCTTGCATACAGCATATATCAGAATGAAAATGGGACCTTATGCACTGTGAGCTAGTCTGACTCTATATCTTTGCATAGTGAACTGGAAGTAATTAGTGCTTGATACCTGATGGCATTACAGACATGTGTAACGCCCCCTTGACCCCCAAAGGCATGTGGGGAATCCCAGAGGCAGAAAAGGCTGACATTTCATTCTCAGGGATGGATCCTTGGCTGGATTGTGGAATGTAAACAGTAAATTGGGTGCCAGTCACTTTAGGTACTTTTTCAATACTTTCATTTAGTACAGCCAAAACTGGGAGAGAGGGAAAAGGGCTACAGACATCCATGGCAAAAATAAACTCCAGACTCACCAATCCTTTACAGCTTCCACAGTGGAGGAATACTTTAGTTGAGCAGAAGATGACACTGTGTAACAGAACCACAGCTGGATAGAGGACATTTTCCTGAGGTCCATGCTATCTTGTCATTCCTGGCACCTCCAGCAGACAAAGGGCTCCTCTGGTTCACCTTCCCAGACAGTTCCAGACCCCTTCTAGGTCCACATCTGTCCTCTTGCAGGCTTGAGATCTAGGCTGCTTTTCAACCTTGTACACTCCACCTCCAGGCTAGCCCTGAGCACATGGCAATTCCTGAGTAGTTATGCACTTCCCCAGGATGCACCACTGGCTATGAAACCTCTAGTGATTGGCTGGAGAGACATAGACACCCCCAATGTTCTCTCATTGGCTGCCCCACTCTGTGGCAGGATGACATGCCACTAGAGGTAGGTGCAGACAATAGCAGAACACCTAGGAATGACCGAATAATCACAGACTATAAATCAGCCAGACTGATTACAGTTCCAGCAACACTATATTTAAAGAGCCACTCGACTTAGGGTGAAGGGGCTACATTTGATAGCAAAAGTCCAAACTGCAGTGTGCAAATAAACGTCTGTAGGTTTGATGACACCAGAGCAAGGCCAGATTTATACTGCCTTTGGACAACTATCTTTTGCCATCCCCTTTCCTACCACAGTCAAACTGGCTAACCCTAGTATCACATTAATAACTTAACATGACAATAACTTGGACAATGCACATCAAGCCTAGCCCACTCTGCGTCAGCACTTAGAACCAGTGATTAAAACAGTAGTGCAAACTGTCATCCCATTCTGCTACCATTTCTGTTCAGTGTGCAAGCCCACAGCAGGTAAACTGTGACTTGACATTATACGATTACACCAACAAAATGTAACAATTGGCAGCAATAGCTGAACTGCAATGGCAGGAAGGGTGGCAGCCTGAAACCTTTTTATTATACACTAGAATATACTATTGGCAGTTAGCCACATGATGTCAGATTGGCTGTGTGCATCGGATGGCAGTCCTGCTGCTGTAGGCAATGGCATATGATGGCAGAAACCTGGCCCTGATCGTAGGGATTGTGTAAAGAAAAGGGTATCCAGTAACAGGAGGGATGAAAATATACAGTAGTTGATAACATATATTGCTAAGCACAAAGCTGTCTACTGCTGTGATGTGATTGTGATGTGTTTTCATAGAGACCAATATTACATCATAAATGAGCATTATGGTAATTATTGTTTGCTAGAGATTAATAATCGGATTTGTCTTTTGCCAATTTCATATGCATTATTAATTAAATATGTTTATTTCTATTTGTACATTTGTAAGGCCTTAGCTTTGTGGTAAAAATAATGACTTAAATGTTCCTAATGGGCCATAAACAAGGATTGGTAAAGTACAATTAACACCAGAAATTACTGAATTGATCAATTGGGTTTGATGTTGGCTATGGACTGGAAATTTGTGACCAATGCATAAATGGGAATAATCCATGATATGGGAATAATCCATGAAGTGCTGAAATGATGCATGTCAGTGTGGTCTAGAAATCAGCTGTGGCATGAAAGTTTTAAAGGCTACTTTAGGTATTTGTAGGCACCTCTTGGCTCCTGTATGTAATACTCGCAGCAGTCTCCACCCTCCCCTTTAGAAACTCTCTTTAAATATATTCTTAAGTTCTCCAGCTGCTACAACACATCTTCTTATGCACCCAAAATCTGCAAATTTTAGGGTGCACCATTATGCAACATAATTATATATTCTAGCAATATTCCTATTGCTCCTTGTAGGCAACCATCATAGTCATGGGTCAATAGAAAAGGATGGGAGATGAGAAAGGGCAGACCAGCTCCCTTCAGTGAAAGTGCTAACATTTGACAGGATTTGCGGTTCTCAGGTTGCTCAAGAAGTTGTTTAAAAATCCTGTTAGTAATTTACAACATTTCCATTACTGAAAGGTGTACTTCAATGTACATACGTAGAGTAGCAAGCTTAGCAGAGGTAGTGTTTCCTTTAGATCAAAATAACCTAAATTGCAAGGAGGTTGGATTGCATATGGGCTCCTTAAACCTTTCACTGTGCAAACCATCACTCCTGGACTATTACAGAATGATAAAGCTGCTTATTTTTTTACGATTGCAATGGAGCTGTATTGTTTGCTTTGGTGCCGCACAGGGTTGCTTACTGGGAGGTAATACAAGTTGACATTCCCTATCATACATTCAATAAAATTACGGTTATTAAGTGCTTAGTTTTAGAGTCCATACCCAGTCATCTGTCCTATCAGGTCAATGTACTTATAGATAAAGCCTTACCTTCTAGTGAAAGAGAATGCAAAGGTGAAAGAAACCCACAGATATGCATTCCATTTCATGTAAATAATATACAGTATACACTAAATATAAATATTCTTAAAATATAATAATTGACATCTATAACTTTAAAGTGTGCAGGATATATACTTTAATCACATGCAAAAATACAAACTAATCGAATGCACTATTCTTTAGACATGTGCGATTCGTTTCGGACGAATTTTCGGATATTCGGAGATTCGGATGCATCCGAATTCCGAAATACAGCTAAGAAGCATGCAAACAAATCCGAATTCCCGATTTCGCTAAATTAGTTAGCGGTAGTCCGGCTGAAATTCTTTTATGGGCGGAATTCGTTATTGGACGAATTTCGTTGCAGCAAAATGACATTAAGAAAAAAAAATGACATAATGAAATTTTTTTTCCCAATGTCATCATTTTGCTGCAACAAAATTTGTTAGCGGTAGTCCGGCCGAAATTCTTTTATGGACTATTCACCCCCATGGACTATTCCCCCCCAATAAATTCGTTATTGGGGGGGAACCTCACGGTTTTGGTTTTTTTCATCTTCTGCAGACTGTAAAAAAAAAAAGTAGTTTTTTATTTTTTTTCCTAATGTAATTTTAGTGGACAAATTTTGTTGCAACAAAATGACATTAGGAAAAAAAAACAAAAAAAGACATTTTTTTTTTACAGTCTGCAGAAGATGAAAAAAAAAAAGTGTGAGGTTCCCCCCCAATTCATACCAGACCCTTTCGGTCTGTTAGGAATGTTAGGAGGGACCCCCCAGTTATAACACAAAAAAAGTGTGTGGGGTTCCCCCCAAAATCCATACCAGACCCTTAAGGTCTGGTAGGAGTTTTAAAGGGGAACCAAAGCCCCCAAAAATGGGGAAAAAACGTGGGGTCCCCCCTAACAGTCCTACCAGACCCTTGATCCGAGCACTGGCAGGGCAGGAAAGGGGGGGGCGATCGAGCACCCCCCCTCCCTGCGCCTTACCAGGCCACGTGCCCTCAGCATTGGGAGGGTGTCCCCGTGCCGATGGGGACAAGGGCCTCTTCCCCACAACCCTGACCCGGTGGTTGTGGGGGTCTGCGGGCAAGGGGGCTTATTTGCATCGGGGTACCCCTTTAAAGAAGGGGGCACCCAGATGCAGCCCCCCATGTGAATGAGTAAGGGGTACTTGTACCTCTACCCATTTACTAAAGGGTTAAATCAAATAGTTAGTAAAAAGTCCAGACTTTTGACAAAATCCTTTAATTGAAAAAAACAGTCAATTTTTGACTATTCCTTTAATAAAAAAAAAAATTTTAAATGGCTCCATCGATGTAATCCAGAGTCAATCAGGATGCAGGACCCCCGCCGACCCGCCGAAATAAAAAAAGTCCCGCCGAAGACAACCACCCGAACCCGAGAAAAGCTCGCCGCAAAAATGACATTCAGCCCGAATGTCAACAGATGGGCGGAGCGAGCCATGACCTCACGGCTCGCTCCGCCCATTTGCCATTCTCAGCTGTCAAATACTACATAGCATTCGGGAACTCCCGAATACTATTCATGAGTTTCCGAATGCTATTCAGGTCTGTGAGCCGAGGTGTCATAATTCTTTTCAAATGACCTCGGCTCTTTTTTTGTGTTATAACGTGCACAAACTTTAATTTTCTCCTACAACACCTACTACAACATTTTCCCTCTACAACACTTCTATGGTTAAAAGTTCAGAGGCAATAGTGTAGTGGTTAGAGTACTGGTTTGCCATTGTCAAGGTCGCAGGTTCTAATCCAGGGCAGAGAGAATAATGGAGAAAGTTTTTTTTTCTTTGCTTTTGAATTGGCATTCTCCTAACATTCCTACCAGGCCTAAAGGGTCTGGTATGAATTGGGGGGGAACCTCAGGCTTTTTTTTTTTTTCATCTTCTGCAGACTGTAAAAAAAAAATTTAATTTTTTTCCCCCCTAATGTCATTTTGCTGCAACGAATTTCGTCCATGAACGAATTTCGGCTGAACTACCGCTAACGAATTTCGTCCGAAACTAATTTAATTTCGGACCCGAATCCGAAAAACGAAATAATGCAAAGTCCGAATCAAAACGAAACTAAACAAATTTGTTTTTTTTTTGTTTCAAAACGAAACTAAACAAATTTTCTGCTGGTGCACATGTCTATCTTTGTCTTGCCATATGATAAAAGGTAATGGGTATGAACACGTAGCTGGATTGAGCTGTCTTTACTAAGACCTGTGTTTTAAAGTAACCTCCATCCATAACAAAAATGAAAAACTCAGAAAATGCCCACAAATATCACCACCAAACCACTGGAATAGTTGATGTAGAATACAAATATTGTTCAGCTGGGTGTAAAATTTAAAGATGTGGGGGGCTGAGAGAGTTATATCGCTAGATATGTCCTCTGTTTCCATTCTGCAGATCAGAGGGGCCACCCCTTAGCCTGAAGACATCACAAAACATGGTGGTCCTCATAAGCATTTCCTGTAGTGAAGAAGGTAGGAGGCAGTACTGCTGCAGCCATTGCAAAAATACGTTGGGTATTGTCTTTTATTATGTTTTGGGGGCACTTTAGCCTTAAAGAGTATACAAAGAAAAAAGCCTGCCTGCCTTGCTTTTTTTGGATCTAGCTACGATTGCCGCGTGGCCCCATTGATTTCAATGGGGTGACATATGCGTGGCAAATCGCTAAAAAAGATACAAGTACCTTTTTTTTTGCAACACACAAAAATCAGTAGTTCTGAAAATATCAGTTTTCAAGTATGAATATAGTTGTATACTTTTTCTTGGTTAGAAACTCAGAAAGTTTCTAAGCTACAGACAGCGAAGAGGCTAGCAATTTAAGAAGTAGTCGTCAGTGGAACCCTATATGTTTGTTCTTGTCAGCTTTCCATTAAAGACCTGCCCATGCGGAATTTTCTTAACTTCTTCCCACTTGCAATCTTTATGCTAATGTTCCCCTGCACAATTCCCTATGCTGAGGGTTTGATAACCTATGTCCTGTTTGAGAGCTAGCAGCTGTGCATAGTTGTTAGTTGTCAAAGCAGGCTGTGACTGAGAACTTAGCACTGCAGCCTGAAAATGACAGTGTGTCTCTACTTAATAATATAGTTGTCAGATAGAGTTACAGTATTAAAAACATAAGAGTAATATAATGAGAATAATAATTTTAAAATGTATTTTGATTTACATGTTTGTGCATTGTTTAGCCTATATAATAAAACAGAGCAGTTTTTTTTTAAAATTAAGAAATGTAATTAAAAAAAAAAGGTTTATATGTCATTTAAAAAAAAAATAATATTTGGGTATGTAAATCAGTCATAGAGTTAAAGTCAAGTTAACTGACACATACTGATGTTGCTAAACTTGGCCTTGGCATCTAGGCTTCATTGACTTCTAGCCATGAAAGCATAGCAGCTTGGCCTTAGCTGTATCTTTTCATCTATTGTAACACATTGTATATGTATAACAGTGAGAGATACAGTCAGCAGAAATGATTTTGGCACCTCACCCAGTGTGAAGTGTTCTATTTTCTTGATACAATGCTATGAAATATTTGTATAGCTAAAAAATATTAGAGTTATACAAATGAATAAACATAACAATAAATATGTGTGACTGGGGTAAGAGGAATAGAGTTTATGCTCCTCTGACTAAAAGACGCAGGTGAATGGTAATTCGATTTTAAGCCCTCACGGGCAGTGCCCTCCTTACCATCTTGTCTTGATTTGTATTGCGATTGTAATGTCTTCCTTATATTGTAAAGCGCTGCGCAAACTGTTGGCGCTATATAAATCCTGTATAATAATAGTAATGTGTACCTATGCTTTAGTGCAACACTATGGTATGAATGAACCTTAAAGGGTAATGTGCATTGCATGGCAAATTAACAATACAAAGTTAATCTGCATTCACTGGAAAGTAAACAGGAAATTTGCAGTGATGTACATGGAGTGATATACAGTGATATATACAGTAGGGATGCACCGATACGTTTTTTTCTGTATCGAGTACCGATATTTATTTTTTGGTACTCGCAGATACCGAGTATTTCCGGTCACATGGACCTGGCTTCTCAGGCAATGAGGAAGCCGGGCAGCTTGTCATTACCCACCACCCGGCTTCTTGGTTGCCTGGGAAGCCGGCTCCATGGTGTTTGGCTGGCTCAATGCTGATTGGCCAGGAAGCTGACATCCCAGCCAATCAGCATGGAGCCAGCTTCATGTCCAATCAGGAAGCTGGGAGGTGGGTCATTACCCACTGCCCGGCTTCCTGATTAGCTGGGAAGCCGGCTCCATGCTGATTGGCTAAGAAGCTGGCTTACCGGCCAATGGTATCCGTGCATCCCTAATATACAGTATAGAGAATAAGATTCAGTGCAGTTGCATTTGTTGTGATTTCCTCTAATTTCCTGTTTTGCCCCAGGACAGGAATTAAAGAGAAATCTCCCCAATGAGATGCAGAGAGCAAAAAATAAACTGTTGGGTTTTAACCAGTCCCTACCTTCTCCGAAACCAAAAGAAGGTTTGCCTCTACATACTGTACACTTCAAAAAAGATCCTGTCACTTGAGTGACTAGGGGTGCTGCCATGACTTCCAAGATGGTGTCACCCAACAGCAGGCTCAGGTCTTTTGGCTGTCTACACAATGGAGAATAAAATGCAAAGAAATATGTAAAATGTACATATCTAATGAGCAGGGCTCAAAATTTCCACTCGCTTGCTCGCATTTGACGAGTGAAAATAAAGTGAGGGCAAGTGGAATTTTTGATCTCCAAGTACGGGTCCACGGACCAGCTGACATGTCAGGCACGCGATCGCAGACCGCGTACCTGACTTGAGGGAGAAGCTCCACGGTCTGCATCTGTGTCGGATACAGCGCAGAGCTGCTCCTGTCAGCTCCTGCTTCCTTCGGCCGGAGCTCTGACAGTTCTGAGCTCCGGCCGAAAGAAAGGATGTGTTAGTGAGGTCTGCAGACCTCACTAATCTACCCCTAGATCACCAGGGAAACCTACAGTATATTTCAGGTGTGATTGGGGATTCCTGCATCAGGAACATGCGTTTTCCAGCAGGAATCCCTAATCTGCCGTTTACAAGCGGCAACTATCATAATACAAGAATTATCATAAGATTATTTAAGAGGGTGTGTTTAGGGGCGGAGTTAAGGTCGGGGCAGGGTAAGGGTTAGGTGTGGCAACTGGTGGCGAGTAACTCTTTAGGCCTGGCTAGTAGCTCAGGACTTGAAATTTTGAGCCCTGCTAATGAGTATCTCTTTTCCGGCTCAAGTACTGTGACCCCTTTATTATTGGGAGTAGTGGAGTCAGAATTTCCAATATCAGACATTTCACTTCACCCTTTTTCTGCATGGACCTGCAAAGACTGGCGCGTGTCACCGCAACAGCATCCTCAACGGTTGTCCACAGCAGGAACGAGGGATGTGTAGAGACTGACTTGAGCTGACTGCTTATTCTTGCCTTGCTTTTCAAGTGTTTGAGAGTATATAACTGAATCCTTATATATTAGACTATGGATGGCTGTGCTGCTCCACCAGTTTTGTGATAACTGCTACACTCCTCTCTGCGCCTGAATGCTCCCCCGGGGCGCAGCATTCAGGCACCGCGCAGATAGTACCATTTGGTGACACAGAGGTTCTCGGCACCCAGCCACAGTATTGGAGCCATCTGGTGAACAATATTTGACATATGTGAGGGTCTATATTGAGGGTGAGCGGCTCACTGTGAGGGGTGAACTGGAAGGTGGAAAAGGAGGAGTATCACGTTTGAATTACTGCAATATAGTTTGAATTATTAATCACTTTTGAACACTTGGGAGGGGATTATCAAAACTGGAGCAGACAAAATCTGGAGCAGTTGCCCAGGGCAACCAATCAGCTTCTCTCTTCAGTTTGTTCAGTTAAGATTTGAAAATGAGAGAAGCTGATTGGTTGCCATGCAGAGCTGCTCCAAATTTTGTCTGCTCCAGTTTTGATAAATTCCCCTCTTTGTGCTTTATTCTGCAATATATATAATTTTTGGGGGTTTAAGCATTCCACAAATCTGTAATAGTATTATTTACTATTTGAGCACTGTTTACATTGTTTTATACATTTTTGCATGAACCCCCCACAACTTGTCAGAGTGTGTACAGTCTATTTACAACTCTAAAGAAAACACAATTCAAAGGCTTTCTTTAATTGGGTCATTAGCAAAAGTATCTCCATTGTATTTGCTGTGCTGAAGAATGCTTTGTGACACGGTTACTTATTCATTCAGCCCTTCCTGAATTAACAGTTATCACTCAGTGCTAATTGGGTTACACAGGTGTCAAGTAGTTCACCAGGAATTCATTGCTAGCTGGTACTATCCCGATGTAACTGGTTTCTGATCTTTCAACGTATAATTGCTGTTTTCCAGAATCAATTACTGAGCCCAGAGAATCTATTACCTTGCTGAGATGTGAATTGATGAGTGTGTTTGCAATTCATTTTGTTTGCTTTTAAAAAACGTGTGTTTCTCCCAGCATAGGTATCTATGGGACCAAAACCGTGTGACATCCGCCTGAAAATAGCTCCTGCATCTTTTCATGTGGCAGGTGTTTTCCTACGCGCTATGCAATACTAAGGTGTCAACAGTCACTACTGACTTGCATAGAAATGTGTTTTGCGTGTTTTTGCGGGACTAGATCCGCCCGAAAAAACACTCAGGTGTGAACCAAGCCAAGTGATACCCTTAACTTAAGTTACCAAATAAAGAGTTAACCAATAAAGAGAATCACTTAAACTACAAACTTTCTGTACTAATCAATGGATAACATGGTATAATATTCTACTAAAACCAATAACATGAAAGACGAATGTGGTTTCATATGTACTAAGACCCCATTCACACCTAGGCATTTTAATGAGCATTTGCTGAAGCACTTCAACACTCAGCATGAAGAATCCTAATATGTTAAATGGTGCCTGTTCACATCTGAACGTTGTGTCACCTGTTGCTTGCAGTTTGAAGTTCACAAGTTTCTCTTGGGGCAGAATGATGTGTTTTTGGTCCCATAGACTTGTACAGGAGCACATGAGAAACATATCTCTATGTGCATTTTTTAGGTGCTCCCATTAAAAATCTATGGGGCCAAAAAGTAATGATTCTGCTCCTTTTCTACAAGTCGCATGCTAAAAACATGCATACAAACATGCAAATAATTTTAAAAAAGCCTCTAAATCACCTGGCTATGCTGAGCTCACACTTACTTTATTTATAAGTGGATATTTCTTGACCACTACTGGTTTCCCCATATGCCAAATATTGAGTTATAGCAGATTTTTCTTGCCCACTTCTGGTTTCCCAAATATACCGAATACGCTCACATTTAGTTGTGAATGGGGCCTAAGGCCCAGTTCAAACCAGGGCGTTTTTGTCGCGTGGATTTCTCCACACTGAAATGCCAACATTTAAAAACCCATTCTTTCCTATAAAACCAGAAACCAGAAGTGGGCAAGAAAAATCTGCTATAACTCAATATTTCACGCAAATGCACAGAATCGTGCGTTTCAATTCGCCTGTTGCCTGAACTGTTACCTGAACCGTGCATTAAAACAATGAAACGCTGTCACCCTGGTGTGAACGGGCCCTTAGAGAGAGAGCAATCAATGGCAATTCTGGGAAACAAATTATTTTTATAAGAGAGCTAACAAGGGGCAAAAAGGTGCTAAGGTTCCCTGAGCCACTCTTGCTTTGAGCCATTTCTAAAAGGCTTCAAAACTGAATAAGCTTAAATTAACTCTGTCACAACAAAAACAACAAAAAAGTGTTGCTAGGTATGAAGTGCAGGTAAATACTTAAAGCAGTCTGCTGGTCTCTACTGCTAAGCCACCACCTGAATCCTTACCCACTTTGTTCTACTGCTGTACATTCCTATTGGGCCATAATAATGTTGTACTTTCTTACTGGATAATAGGAATGTGAGTGAGAGCAGGATGGGGTTGACAAGCTCTGACAGTACCTGTAAGTGTCTCAGAATCTGATTGAAAATGGCTGCTATTTCTGTATGAGAAACCAAGTAATTTCATCTTTTGGCCACTTAATGTGATTCAGTAATTTTCAGCTGATTTCTAATAAAGTTTTACAGTAAATTCTCCACATTTGCATGTTTGTTCCTGGCCAGTGACTTTGGAAGAATTGAAGCCACTGGATAAACATAACAGCAGGGTACTAGTATTTTCAGAAGGAGACGGCACCAATGGCAGCTTTTATGTCTATCTGACCACTCTATAATTATATTTTACATGTGAAGAAATAACATCAGTAGACTGGATTAAATAGTACTATAGTTATATGTGGCAATCCCTTCATCATTTGCATGTGCAGTAAAAGGATTGTTACTTTATCTCCTTGATAAGGGAACAATGATACATTTGGTTGAAAGGATTCAGAGAACTCCAGGATTAAAAAAAAAATAACCCTTGCAGTGAGGCTACTCCTGCACTGAAAGAGTTAAGTGCTTGTTGTGGTCTAATTAAGAAAATATACTTACCGGTGTAAGTGAAAATATACTAGACCGGTGCCCAGGGCCTCTTCCCTTCCGGCTCCAGTGGTCTAAGCCCCGCGGACGCCACCACGCCTAATGCCGTTTTGACACTGGGGGCCTACCAAAGCTGGGGTGGAGGGGGAAGGGGTGAACTCTGACTGCCACAGGACCAAGTATCAGGTGAGTATATCTTCTTTATGTCGACCCCTAGACCAAAACGAGCACTCAGCCCTTGCACTGCAGGTGTAGCCTCACTGCAAGGTTTGGGCCTGCTTCACACCTGGGCGTTTTACAGCGCTGATCGACCCGCTGTAAAACACTCAACATGTGAAAACCAATAATTGCCTATGGGCATGGTTCCCACCTGGGCATATTTCAGCGCATAGGAACGAGCTGAAAAACGCCCTACGCCCAAAGAAGTACAGGAGCTTCTTTGGGGCGTATTTTCCGCGCGTATCCATTAGGATACAGCCGGATAGCTCTAGTAAACACGCATTTGACAAATGCGTGTTTCTTTTACCGCAAATCGCAGTAGAAACGCGCGGCAAACGCGCATATTCCGTACACCCAGGTGTGAAGCCAGCCTTACTTTTAAAAATTATTTAAGGGCTGCTGTAAAATATCTAGTATTGAAGTCAAACTTGGTTTTGCCCCTCTGTGCCCATTATACTATAAAGTTAGATTAGAACTGGGTGAAGTATGGTCCAGCATTAGTCCCCATTCACACTTGAGCATGAGCGTTTTCAGTTGATTTTAAGCTTTTTTGCACTTTTTAATGGATTTTCATGCTTGAACATTTTTGTTTTAGCCAATGGAAAGCTAGTTACAAGGTGAGAAGGTTACACGCATGCTACACTAATTTTGCAGGTGCTCCCACTGGCGTCTATGGAGCCCATAATGTAGGAGTCTGGCTGCTGAAAGCTTATGTACTATTTCAAGCTGCAAACAACACAATGTTCATGTGTTAACAGGCACCCTTAAAAATAATGAGATTGTTCATGTTGAGTGTGGTCGCACTTCAGGAAACACAAAACAAAATACTAAGGTGAGAATGGGGGGCTTAGAGGTATTTTGTTTAACTAAAGGTGGCCATACAGTGTAAGATTTTAGTTAGAAAATGTTCCTTTCTGGCACAAACCCTTGTTCGATTATACTAGACTTCCCCATAAAGCATAGTCCAATGTCGATTTCAGAAATCGTTCATTAGCCATACTAACCAACCAATTTTTGATGAACAACAGAAATAATTTCCTTTTCCGCATGTGCTGTGTACTTGCTGAGATTTTTGATGAACGAAAACCCCACTGATTCATAATTTTTTGTTCAGTCAGAGGAACATTTTCCAACCTGACCGATCAAAGAATTTCGATCACAATAGCAAAAATGAAAATCAGTGATGTATCATCAACTGTTCAATTTTTGTTCAAAAGACCGTTTGTGTACAATTTCCGAACGACAATCGTATTATGTATAGCCACCTTTAGAAAGTTATTTCCTGTGTATGTATTTCAATATTAAGCATACACATATGCACCATCATATATACACAAGATTAATTGTTGATGTATGGTGCTGGAGCTGTATCCAGAGACCAATGTCTTTACTCGAAAAAGCATTACACCATTGAAACACATATATGAAATGTCAACTGGTGGAATAAGAGTCACTTGGCACAACCTCTTCTAGTGGTGCTATCACTTCTTCTGCACTTACAGTATAGGAGCACTTTGGGCCTGAAACTTTCCTTTACCATAGGTGTGGCAACCAGATTAGGATACTATTCGTGTTTTGTCAATTTAATTAGATTCCATAATGTATATATTGCTTAGTGTGCTAGTTATTATTGCTTCTATTATTTACATTTGTTATGCATTTACTGTATATAGCAATTTTGTACATTGTAAAAAAAACAACTAATTTAAGAGACTTATGTGGGATAGTGCCACCTGCACTACATAGTTCTTTATAATTTGGCTGCAGCAATGTAACTCATCTTTGACAAAGTATAAATTACAATATAATTATAGGTAAATTAACACTATTGACATCATTGACAGCAATGCCTAATAATCGCCTTCAGGACTATATTTATTACTGAACATTGTGTTACAGAGAGGTATGCAAGCAATGTTCCTTAACAATAGATATGCCATGTCATAAGCACCCTGAGTGCCAGGTGTTCTATAAGAAGTGATATTGGAAATGTGTGATCAGTGGAAGGGATACCAGGGAACATAGCTCACCAGGCTCCAGTCTCCTTGCAGAATGTATAATCTGTTAAACAAAATACCTAAATAATACCCTATATATGCAAAGCTGTCTTGTTGGCAGTAATTCTATACGCCTAATTATGTATTTTGCTTTGATAATTCCAAGATTAAACTGTTCGTTATCGGCCTAATTTAATTAATAAATAACATTTGCCCGTTACAATACAAAGCTGTAAAACTTAGTTTACAATAATTAATTTTCCTTTCAGTGGTGTTTTTCACATTTGTGATGATGTGTTTTTGTATGTTTAATGCATTATAATATTGTAGAACGTGAAAATATATTTCCCATAAATACTAGCTGCAAAGCAACTTGTGTTGTAATTTCCTAAGTATAAATGCACAGAGGCACAATGACTCCTTAAGCTGGCCATACAGGGCTGGAATTTTGGCTAATTAGCAAAGATGGAGGAATCTATTGATTTTTTTCTCGTTTAGCCTTCGGGCTGAATGAGAGAAATACAGTACATGTGTGTATGGCTAGCTTAAGTCTCTATCAGTGACTGATCTGCCATCTGCCATGGGTGGCCATGGACAGACAGATCTTGCAATGATAATAACACAAGATAGGAGATCTGCAGTCAGTGTAAATGCTTCCCTGCCATCCATGTTGTTACCTTTCTAACTGAGCCATGGGAAAATGTGAGTGTGTATGCAAACCCCAATTGCTGACTTGTTTTTGAAGGAGCAAGTTCCAGGGCTGTCATCCTTTCCTTGTTTCTGTACTTAGTGAGTCACTAACCAGAATCAAGGATATGCATGCAAGGTATCCCAATGCCTGACATGCACATGCTTACCATTGTCTCATAAAATAGTCAAGGTTGAAGTTCCAAGGCTGTCATCCGTTCCTTGTTTTACTACTTAGTGAGTCACTAACCTGAACCAAGGATATGCATGCAAGGTATCCCAATGCCTGACATGCACATGCTCACCAGTGTCTCATAAAATAGTCAATGTGGAAGTTCCAAGGCTATCATCCTTATCGTTGCTTTAACATTTAGCAAGTCACTAATCTGGAACAAGCATGTGCATACAAGGTGTCCCAACATCTGATATGCACAAGCTTGTTTCATGTCAGTGAAGTAGTAAGTTGGAATTAAGATGACAGCACCGGAGATTGCACCATTTAGAAGCAAAGTCAACAGTGGCAGTTTCTATATGTTTGTCCTGTTGGTTCCTTTAAAATCCATGTATCCATGTAAGTGCAATGAATTAATCATTCCCTTTCCAGTGGGAGGGAACAACTGGTTATTGGTCTATGCATATCCTAAAATACCAGAAGCTTAGGTGACATTGAGCCCCTTATCTGCTAAAAACTCGGCTTTGTATAAGACATTATCGACTTTCAAAGCTAAGAAATATCAAATTGTATTTTTTTTTGGGGGGGGGGGGGGGAGTCAGGTGTAAAAGACCAGCATCTATGCATGTATAAAGATTTATATGGCTGCTGTCATTATCCTCTAAAAATGTAATGGGGGAGACGGAGGAAATGCTTCCTCCAGCCGGCAGCAGACAGACTAATGACATCAGGCAATGTCCCTGAACTGAAGCTTAAGAATTAATTTTTTGAAAAATGATACAGTTGCTGTATATTGTAGTGTCAGGAGTATACTCATGCAGACTTGTAAAGTGACTAAAAGGTAAACGTAATTTAAGTCAAAACAATTATAGGGAATATGATCTGCTGGGGCAAATGCTACAATCTAAAGACCATGCCACAAAATGAGTATTATGCTTAGATTGTCCTAAAAGACTTACCAGACATGTAAGTTTTGATGTTCCATAAAATTTAAAAAAAAAGAAAATGATGAATCATCTTTTGTTACCGGATCCACATTGGAGGAGGAACTAGAGCACTGCAGATACGCCGTTATGCCCCTTTGAGACCTGCATGCTGTTTTAACTTAGTTAGAGTTAGAATATACTGCAGTAAAAAGCAGATGGCACTGACTGTTTAGCTGCTGTTTTCATGAGTAAATATGGGAAAATAAGAGGCACAGAAATGTCCTGTGCATCCTGCATAAGGCCTATTAGTTTGGAAGACTATGCAACCTGACCTCTGAGAAACACAGCTAGGCATACAATCCAGCCATATACTCTCTTTAGAATTCTGTTGAGCTTCTACACAACAAATGTCAGGGCTTATGGCAGATTAAAATCAGGTATATGAATATGTTGCATGTCAGCATTTATTGCTTGTAGGTCAGCCCTGGGGCTGGAGTGTCCATGTAAAATCATAGGCTCAGCATTACTGTGTACTAGGGTTGCACAGATACCAAGTACAGTACTCGGTACAAGTACGAGTACATGTACCGATACTTTTGAGCTCCAAGACTACACTAGAGAAAAATTCAAAAATTAGGAGGCCGCTGTCATTTGTAAGGAGCACACGGAGCTTCTGGGATTTGTACATCTCTGTTTTAATGTACGATTTTGTTTTTATAAATATAAATAAAGGGATGCACAGATACCAGTTTTGCGAGTACGAGTGCTGGTACTTGCCGAGTACTTACAAGTACGAGTACTGATACATTTTTGTTTATTGTCATGTGACAGTTTTTCTAAAACAATACAAACTAATGATTTCAGGACAGTGGTGGAGTACCGGAGCCAGGTCCCAGCTGCAAACTCTGCAACCCTGGTAGTTCTCATGAAAATGCCAAGTATCTGCACTGGTACTCGAAAAGTATCTGTGCATCCCTACTGTGTACCCTGTTTGGGGACTGCATATGTCACATAGGCAGATCCAGCAGCCCAGGAGTTTTGCTGTTGGGTGGGTGGAACCTGATGGGGATTCTGAGAGACTACTCCCCCATTAGGCCCGCCTTCCTTGTGTTTGAGAGTGGATGGCAGTGGGCAGATTTCATAGCTGCTAGCAGGTTGCCTAGCCACTGCCATTCTATGTCATGAGGAACATAAGCACAGGGAGAACATGCAAACTGCACGCAGATAGCGTCATGAACGAACCTCTATGCAAAATGGGGACCTCAGTGCCTCAAGGCAGAAGTACCAACTCTATCTATCTATCTATTTATCTATCTATTTATCAATCGATTGATAGTCGCTAAAGGTTTATAGTGCTGTCTGCTCTAGACAATATGCTCTGGTTATGGGATAGTGTAATACAGCTCATAATAATGTCTTGGCATCAGACAGAGTTACCAGCAGGTATGGATATACTGTAGAAATTAATTTACTGAGAACAGCATATCTCAAACATCTCATTATAGTCAAGTTATGTCTAATGTCTGAGGGGGTGTTTTACTGATCAAACTGGCATTTATTTCTACTACAAATGTGTCTTAGAATACAATTATAATGTTTGCTTTATTATGTTACATGTTGTCCCTGTGGTTTATATTAAAGGGTCAATTAGTTATGGGTTAAAATCGTGTTTTGTAATGTTTCAGATGCTTGTACCTTTTAGTTAATATCTTCCTTTCTTCCTTTTACGATTTTGCACCTTCTAATATTTCCCATTATTTCCCAGTAATCAAAGCTGGCATCAGAAATGGAGTCAAACGTGCAAACAAGTCCAGCCATTAGGTTTCAGGGGAAACAGCAATTGGCTGCTTTGGATCATTTTAGACAATGGTTATTGTTTTTTCCCCAAGTGATGTCGCAGGTGTGCTGTGTGCTAGGCACAAATATGTGCATATTTATTCATCAGTCCATGAAAAATACTCCACATTCAATTGAATTGATCATAACATCTGTTGTCATTGGCAAAATGTTAGAATGTTGTGTCAGTGGAAGGTATGTTTTGGATTTTTGCCAAGTACAAGAAGAATTAAAAATGTATCTGGTAATCACAATACATACTCCATGACCTTTTATCTTTAGCTGGGGCGGCTAAGAGAATGCTAAACCATAAAATTTTGTTTCTAATTGGTAAACCTTTTGAATGTCAAATCACAATTGGAGGAGAGTGCTGCTATTACAGCTGATTCTTAAAGCACAGACGATTTATTTAAATTATTCCTTAATAGCTAAAGGGATATAAATCTACTTTGTTTGCACAAATGTCTTTGCACACCTATTTATTACAATATAAAAGTAGCACAGATATGTTCAAAATGAACACTAAGATCCAAGTAAGAATACACATGCCCCTTGTATTTTGACAATATGTGGCTATCCTGGAGTTCAGCAAAAGGAAGGAAGGAAGGAAAGGACCTGCATCTAAGGATGCACCAATACCATGTTTTCCAGACCGAGTACAAGTATCGAAACTTTTCCTAAAGTACTGGCTGATAACAATTACCAATACCTTCTTTTAATGTCATGTGACAGTTTTTCTAAAACAATACAGACTAATGATTTTGGGTGGTGGAGCGCCAGAGCCCGGTCCCAGCTGCAGCCGCTGCAACCCTGGTGGTTGCGCCAGTGACTCCAAGCTGTACATAGACTACAAATCTCAGCAATACATTATATAGCAATGCAGAATGCCACCGGCTATAGAGGACTGCAAATATCAACAATAGATTATACAGCAATGCAGAATACCATCAGCTATATTGGTTTACACATCCCAGCATTACATGAAACAGCAATGCAGAATAATAACATCAGCTATAGAGGACTACATATCACAGCAATACATTATACAGCAATGCAGAATACCATCAGCTATAGAGGACTAAAAATCCCAACAATGCATTATACAGCAGTGCAGAATATTATTAAGCTACATACTCTGTGCTGCTCTGGGGTACCGGCCTGATGTTTCCAGGGTTTCAGGAGGGCTATGGAGGGTCTTAGTAGCAGGGCTGTGGAGGGTCTTAGCATGGCTGTGGTGGGTCTCATCAGGGTTATGGAGGGTCTCATCAGGGTTATGGAGTGTTTCAGCAGGGCTATGAAGGGTCTCAGCAGGGGTCCGAAGGGTTTCAGCAGGGTTGTGTAGGGTCTCTCACCGGTGTTCCAGAGGGTCTTACGAGTGGGTGTGTGCGGTGTGGTTCCCCAAGAAGGAAGTAAGTAAGAGGAGATGTGCGGGCTGGCACTGTAAACAGGCAGCGCTTGGTTCACAGTAAGGCTTCCGAAGTCCCCAGCAAGCGCGGGACCTCAGACAGCCGCTTCCGTTTAATAATTTAAAGCGTCAGTATCTGGGTTCAGTATCGGAGCATTTTCATGAGTATGAATACTCTTTAAAATGCCCAGTATCAGCACCGATACCGATATGGGTCCATCCCTACCTGCAACAGATACAGGATATTGATTACATTTAGAGTGGTGACTTAAAAATGGAAGTTAGTATTAGTTATGGGAAATAGAGATAACTTTCCTTTTGTGAAGTTTTTTTTCCACTTCTTTGTCCCATAAAACACTTGTTCTAGCAACTGTGTGGTTTATAAATTCACAGCATCATAGCAATGGCAACCTTTCCTCATAATACATTAAAATTCTGAGAACAGCAACCACCTCAACCTAACCACTGAACCTTCACATTCTCAAATAATTCATCCCCACACAGCTCCCTCCTTATGTATAATTTCCCCCTGCTCTTTCAGATTGTAAGCCCTCAGGGGCAGGGCCCTCCTTACCATCTTGTATTGTATTGTAACTGCAATGTCTTCCTTATATTGTAAAGCGCTGCGCAAACTGTTAGCGCTATATAAATCCTGTATAATAATAATAATATTAATAACAGCCATGTTGTCTCTGCCGATAGATCTGCAGATTGGGTATATTTATAAAGCTGTAAACAATCAAACAATTAAAGCAGCAAAAGGTTTTTTTTGTTTGTATGCAAACACTGGAAATTCCAAGTAGAAATTTGTACATGCATGCATACTTGCAGACCATTGTTACTTTTTGCATTATCTATATTTTATATCACCCCACTACCCTCTTGTAGAATCTGTTCATCAGTGCTAGTGGGAAGTGATTAGAGAGGTGCTACAATCTAAAAGGTGAAGTTATGTTATCGTTTCCTCAAAAGAAGGTTCTCTACAGAAACCACTTTCATTCTTTGCCAGGAATTGGTTGTGTGATTTGGCAGTTCTACCCCCACCCAATCTTCTATTTTCCTGCGCTTTTATGCCACTTGTTATATCTTTTATAAAATGTAGCTGCCGACAAATCACAAGGGAAAGTGCAGGGCAGGACTATAAGGCACCATATTGTTTTGTGCAATTATGGTCTGTTTTGTGCAAGCATAATGACATACTAAGAGAGTCTATGACCACTGGGCTGTGAAGCTTGCAGAGCTGATGCCAAGAGGTCAGAGAGAATCCCAGGTCCTGCACTGAGACCTTCTGGATAAGCTATCAGACTCATCAATCAATGTATTTATAATTTTTTCCCAAGATTCACACAACTTTCTTCCAGAAATCAAAAATTTTCCCAATTGAATCCAGTTACAAAAATGTGTGAATCCTGGGAAAAAATTGCATAATTATTTTGTGAAAACCTTTATAAATAGTGTTACAAGTGTGTATTCATGCACTAATTTGGATGGTGGAGGGAGTAATTAATGTGGGGTGCTGAAGGGCTCTGAATAATGATGGGGCTTACTTATGTAAGGGGTAGGTCTCGAAGACTGGCATACAAGGTGTGCTGTATCTGGTTGTGAATAATTAGGAGGCCTGATTGTGGAATAGGAACAATATCACAGCCCACATATAGTTCCTCATGTTCAGTGTTCTTATTAATGATAGTCACATTAAAAACATTTAAATAACGTCAACAGTTTCCAGGGAATGCATGGTGATGAAGCAAAGGAAAGGTATGTACTGCTGGGAAACGGGCCATTAAAGTAAACTTATATCTCAGGTGCACTGCGTTACATAGTTACATGGTTACATAGTATTTGAGGTTGAATAAAGACATCAGTCCATCAAGTCCAACCTATTAGGATCTCATTCTAGGAGTACCTGTACCCCTGTATATTACGGTCCCTTAAAAAATCATCCAAAAGTTTCTTGAACAATTCCACGTTTTTTGCTGAAATCACTGCCTGTGGCAGTGAGTTCCAGACCCTAACCGCTCTAACTGTGAAGAACCCCCTTCGCCCCTTGTGCTGGAATTTTTTTCCACCAATTTTAGGTGGTGGCCTCTAGTTTTTGCAACACAGTTAATTTTAAATCGTTTATCGCCAATGTTGCTATCACCATTGAACATTTTGTACATGGAGATCATATCCCCCCTTAATCTCCTCACCTCCAATGTGAACATGTTTAAATTTAGTAGCCTCGTCTCGTAGCTCTGGTCCTCCATACCCCTAATTAGTATGGTTGCCCTCCGCTGGACTTTTTCCTCCCACAATCAGCAAATAAGATAACTTCAATAAAGTGTCAATGTGCAATATTAACACCAATTTCTCCAAACTTAAATACAATTTGCATTAAAACAATTGAACATGAAAAGGTCTATTCCTTCAAACAAGAATAAATAAATAATAAATAAATGATCTAATTTATAAAAGTTCCAAAAGAAAACCTTTAAAAAGTCCACCGCAGATGGTTAATCAAAGGATGCTCCCCAATCAGTGCTTATTAAACAGAATTCTGAATACAAAAATCAATCTCTTGTGTTCCTAATATCAGTCCACCTCCCTTGTGCCATGTGTGAAATTATCCGTCACCACTCTTCACACCTCACCGTCACCAGACTCCAAAAAAGAGCATATGTGTTAGGTGGTCGGCAGCATTTTATTACGAGTCCCAGTGGTGTGGTGTGATCTCTGAGATATATTATTGAATGATACACATCATTAGAGCACTTAAAGCTATTTAGTTTTATTATTTCATATAGTTTTTTTCTAAAGATCATACAGGGAGCGTTGTTTCTTACTTCCTGAAAATGCTATTTGTATGGTTGTCTTTTGCTTCAGTATTTTCAGAATTGCAGAAATGAAGCAAATTGTTAGCAAGTAATGTCAGAACTTCTGAATTGTGTACTTGTTCTAGGTCAACAGAAGCCAGGGAGCAAATATAAAAGCCAAGCAAGGAGATCTGCACAGGCAGCCCCCTCTATTTCTCATGTTATATGCTTCCTTTAAATATCTGATTTCAGGGGTTTATTACTATACACAGGACATAACTGCTGCAGAATGATATATTGGTGTTAATGGACCAGTTCCTGTCTAAATATGAATGAATGTAATTTGGTTTAGATTTGAAAAGGGTTTTCCTTCCTGGGCAGAGTGCTTCTGCATTCTTCCCAAGGGGATTAGAATTCTGAAGGATGACGGGCTTTTGGGAACATGATTTCTTATGGTCACAGATCTCTGAAGTCGCACAATTATTAACATATGCAATACAATACATAAGCATAAGGTACTACTCAGGGGCGTAACTGGAAATCACAGGGCCCCATAGCAAAATTTTGTATGGGGCCCCATGATTTCTAGTTATACCCCTTGCAGAGCCCACCTGCGGGTGACCCTGCAGAGCCCACCATAGACTCTCTATGGTGGGCTCTGCAGGATCACCCTCAGGTGGGCTGGTCGCACTCCTTACCTCCTCCGTCGCTGGGCCCGCCTCCTTCGTCACCGAGACCGCCTCCTCCGCTGCTGCCAAGCACGGGCCGCCTCCTCCTCCACTGCCGGTGATGTCAGAGACTCGTGACGTTGATAGAACACCGGGTCCCGCCTGCTCCCCCGCTGCTGCTGGCTCTCATTGACTGTGGAGACGAACACGCCGCTGCACAGATGAATTATCAGAATAGACCGAACAGCAGCGGGGTAGCCTGCCGGAGGTTCGGCTTAGCCGATCCAGATGTTGGATTGGCTGAGTCGAACTCCTCCTGCACTTCGGGTCAGCCGAACATGCTGAGCAACAACACGTGAGCGGTTGTTTTTGTTTTTAGAGATGCGTATGGAATAAAGTTTGATATTCTTTGGAAGAACATTGTGTGCTGGTTCTGCAATTTTTGAGACTATCATTTTAGAAGAGGGTCATCCATGCACTGAATGTGGAATACAAGGATGCATGAGAGGTGTGAGCTATACATTTTGTGTTTCTAGTTTTTTGTCAGTGTGTGTTGGAGGAGACAAGGAGTAAATGGAAAGAGATCACAGAATGCTTGCAGGCAGAGATATACTACTATACAGTGCTGAAATAAGTGCTACTTTCAGTCATATACACAGGCATTGTGTGTTGGAGGAGACATGGAGTAGATAAGTAGAAATCACACACGTTGCAGAGAGAGAGAGCTGTTATACTATATAGTAGTGCTGCTGAAAACTGCTATGCTTAAGGTTATTCATATAAACTGCCTGTGTGTGTTGGAGACTCGGGGGGTTATTCACTTAGCTGCTGAAGGCAACCTAAAATCAGCTGTACATAGGCTGCCTTCGGTCAGCCAAACATGCTCTGCATGTTCGGCTGAGCCAAAGTGCAGAAGGACTTCGACTAAGACGATCCAACATCTGGATGGGCTGAGCTGACGCTCAGGCATTAGGCTCGGCTATTCTGCTCGGTACCTCCAAGGTAGTGAGCAGAATAGAAAATAAGTCAGAATAAGAAATAATTATTTTTAAAAAAACAATGCACGCCGACCCGACTGCACGCCAATGAACTCCCACCGCATAATGAAGCATCTGATAGATGACGGCAAAAGAAAAACAATTAGGCGAAGCTAGAGGTGATAGCTCGCTCCGCCCAACTGTCTCCTATTAGCCGGCACCTGCCAGAGTCTTCTAGCAGGTCCCGGCCAATGAATAACAACTGGGCGGAGTCGGCCGTGACATCACGGCCGGCTCCACCCAGTTGTTATTGTTTAATGACAGGTCAGCGCCCCCAGGTCATTTGGCTCCACCCAGCTGACATTTGCGTGAAGATCGGTCGGCTTCGGTAGACCTTTCTCCACACTTCGGGTATCACTTCGGCTCAGCTGGGCTGAAGCATATGCTGAACAGTGCATATTCATATAGTGAATAGCCCGTACAGCAGCTCTTTGGTTCGACTGAACCAAAGGGCAGAGGTGGCCGAAGCGAGTCAAAGGATCAGCTGAAGCTATGGATGAATCCTTCGGCTCTTTAGTGAATAGCCCCCATGGAGTAGATAGGGAGGGACCGCAGAATGAGAGAGAGTTGCTGTTATGATATACAATTCTGTTAGAAAGTGCTAAAATCAGTGCTGTTTAGTGTCGCATTACAGGTGAATTGCAGTGTGGTGGGCTACATACTGTGTACTCCCTTGTGTTCTCTGCGATGTAATATGCTACATTACTGTGCATTGCAGTGTGGATGTCTGCATATTATTGTGTACCCCCCTCTGAGTTCAGAAAGTCTAGGATTATCTTTTTGTGTGTGTCAGCAACAACTTTAGTTTTCTTATTTCTTTTTTTACTTTCATTTAGGTTAAAAACACATTCCTGGGGGTTTAGTGTATTAGGTTTGGGGTTTAGTGTTTTAGTGCTGGGGTTTAGTGAATCCTAGTTAAAGCTGCTTGGAGTCAGTCACATAGAAATTATTAAATCCTTTTGATCAGCATAGCAGTCAAGCAACCAGCATTTTCAGAAGGAGACATTAAAGAATCTCTGTCACTTTGCCCTAAATGGGTATAGTGTGTCACTTTACTCTAAATGGGAGGAGAGTGTCTCCAAACACTGTTTCACAGTTTCTTACTAACCTGATGAATCCTAGTATATTGTAAACCAGACAGTTTCCATGAGTCTAAATTGACTTGGTCTGTTTAATTCCTTGTACAACAACAAGCTGGAGAGGTCCAGCCAGGTCACCATGAGTCAGATTTCTGGCCCAATGCCCCTGCAAGGCTTGAATATGGAAATTATTCTAAGCAAGTGTGATACTGAATTTATAATGCATGTGAATATTTTCCTTTGCATTCATCAATGATGCATATGCCCTTGTAAAAGTTTCCACTACTTCACAGAAGAGAATAAAATATTGTTAAAACAGTGTAATCTGACATATAAAAGTATAAATTGTGGAAGTAAAAGGATGAATCGCTGAATATAAACATTAACTTGGAAAATCTGCCAATTGAAATCAGAAATGAACTTTCGCTAACAGTGAGCACACATTTAATTTTCAATTATGGTGTTATTTTCAAGGTTTTTAAAGATATATAGCAGTTATAAACAGCCAACACATGTTGAGAGCTCATAACACATGACACAAAGTAGGGTAAGGCTTGCCAAATTTTCATTGTTATTCCAACCTTCCCTTCTAATCATGTGAAGTCATAATTGTCATTGTTACTTACCTTCTGCGTTCCGTCACGGGCGAGCACCTACAGTACCTGCAAGCAGGTCCCCACAACCTTGATGCACCTCTGCTGTATTTGTGTAATTTCCTCAGTCTCTGCTGCATCTCTGTAGCACAAGCAGCCCCGGTGCACTCCAGCCATACCCACAGACTCCACTGCATCTCAACTGCACAAGCAGCCTCCGCTGCAACCCAGCAGCATTCAGAGCCTCTGCTGCACATCTGCTGAACCCACATGCTCCGCTACACCTCAACAGCATCCAGTTTCTTCTGCACCTCCATTGCACATTAGCTACACCCACAGACCCTGCTACATCTCTGCTGCACCCCAGCAGCTTTCACAGTCTCTGCGGCACCTTCACTGCCCCTGCAGCCTCTGCTACACTCACAGATTCTGCTGCCTCTCTGTTGCTTCTGTATCCTGCACCCCAGTTGCACCCACAGTCTGAGCCTCCACTGCAGAGGTGGCCAGCATTTAAAGGAGAACTATGAGGTGAGTGCTTTTCACTCACCTCATAGTTCTAGCCGACCGGTGACAATGAGACCGTCACATGTTGGCTCAATAGATCGTGAAGTGAGCGAACACATAACGGCGGTCGCTCACTTCTCGATCCTGTCTCAGCTCTCTGCCGTGACATGGTAGTGGCTGGATTCCCCCCTCCCCGCTCCGATCCTCCAGCGCTAACTGGCGGAACGGACGGGGGAGGGGGCGGGTACAGCTGGCTCTGCCTCTAGATAGGCAGAGCCAGCTGTCACTCAGGCAGCTGGGCGGATCCAGACATAATTGTCGGCTGTAGCTCGCGGTATACTGCGGCGTCTCAGTATACCGCGAGCTCTAGCTCGCAGTATACTGAGCTTAGGGTGACGGGAGGACACTAGTTTGTGTCCTCCTGTTACGCTAAGGAGAACTATGGGGAAAAGCCCTAACCCCATAGTTCTCCTTTAAGCCCAATAGAGATAGCCAGCAGCTAAGCCCAAACACATGTGAGAGGATTCCAGGTTAACACAATCTACCTCTTATAGTTTAATCGCAGACAAACTTGTCACACAGGAGAGCAGGGTCCATACCTCGGATTTTGACAGAATGCTCAAGTCTAGCATGGACCCTTTCCTTGTGTCTCTGCCTTTTGCCGACCCTCTAGAAGTCTTATCCAGGAAACTGTAAGTACAGCAGACTATGCAAGATTGCCTTGTACAATATATGTGTATCTTACCTGTCCCGACTGCGCCCCACACCAATCTTTCCGCTTGACATACTCTTGTTCCTCGCAGTCAGGCCCAGTGTCCTTTTGCCAGGAAATGCTGCTGCACTTCAGTCTCCTCTTCTCTCATTGGCTTACATGGCCTTGGTCTCCTGTTCTCCTGTTCTCAGTCTCAAGATACTGCAGCTTAGCAATGCCTGCATCCTGCTTCTTGCCCACCATTGGCCCATGGGGCTGTTGGCGCCTGATTAAAACCTCACAAGCCCTGCCCCTGGGGCTTGTTATAACTTTCCGTGTGCCTCACTAGTTGCCACAGTTGTGTTTAGATGCTGACCTGCATGTTATCCGACCCGTTCCGGACTACTGACCATTTTTTTTGCATGCCGCCTGGACTGACCCTTGCTTGTTTACTGACCAGGTTTCTTACCCACCGCCCGCACTGATCTCTGTGCATGTTACATTGACTATGCCATATGAGCTGCCTGGCACTACCCAGGCCTTGAGGTCAGTGCACTATCTACCATGCTCAGTAGTTACTTCTCTTCTGCTGACTAGTCTTCTGTTCCACCTGAAACAGCCACAATGCCATTATCCAATGTCATTGTGGCTGTTTTTCAGGTGGAATGCACCTGTAGAGAAAACCTGTCATCTCCATCCTCAGTGGACACTTGCACCTCTCGTAGTATCACCGGTACTCCCTTCGTTTTTTGCTCTGCCTTATGTAGCTTAGCCAGAATATATTGCATTGTGTATTATGTCCTGGGGGCAACCAAGTACCAGTAGGCCTGCTTGCCTTAAGGTAACGGGGCTGGTATAGTTGAAGCTACACTAGACAGCCAAATCCTGTATAATAATAATAATCATCATTTGACATTAGACAATTACAAGACCTTAGGTCCATGTCACATGTACAGAATATTCAATACACCACAACATTTTGTTTTGCAGAGTGGTACTAATCTTCACAGTAACCTAATTCACAACACATATATATTTATAACAGTAAAAATAAAAATCTAACCCTATGATAACCTGCTTCTTCTATGAGAGAGAGAAAACAGGTCTATCAAGATGATATCACTTTGGAATAGCTCTAATCTCTAGGCTCTAAAGCTGTTTGGTTTCCAGTTTTTTTATGTTTCCTAATGTAAATACCCTGCTTATTAACAAAAGAGAAGGTGTAAAAAAAACTTTTAATTAGTAAAAATAGTTTTAAAAAAGTGATAAAAATTCTAACTCATGAGTAACATTTGCTGTCTGTCTTCTATTTTCATAGTATAGATGGAGACATCTACCACACATTCTACTCAATTGGATCTTACTCACTAAGTTGGAGAATGGAAGTACAAATGTACTGTACCTGTCACTTACCTTTTTTATTATGGTTCCTAGTTATATCATGGAACTCCAGAGCAATGTTTACAATAAAAATAAAACACCATCCAGCGAAATATGGACTTTGAGACTTTGGGAGGGGGAAGAAGGACTTTGGGAGGTCACTTCTCAAATCATGAATGAGCCTCTGTACACCAATCCATTTAAGGCATCGTAATGTATATATTCTGAATGAAAACACAAACTAATGACAGGGCACTTTGATACAAGAGGACAGACACCTTTAAAGTGGTTTCAATGTCAGCTCTGTTTTCTTGGCCAGCGGGTCCAACCACAGTTGTCAGCAGTTGTAACCCTGCAAAGAAGCAAAGACTGGAGGCACAGGCAGCACTGTTTTATTACTGTTTTTTTTTACAGGCAGCATTTATTTATCTTGAAGGACAGAGTTTCTTTTCACATTTTTCTTAGGTCTAGCAGCAGAACTATAGGGCTCAGTTGGAATGTTAGATGGGGCCCACGGTTTTTCTGATCTATGTGGCTGACCATTTCCTAGAAGTATTTCATTGTTCCAGAAAGATGACTTCCAATATACCCATCTAATTATATCAGCGAGGCCAATGGGATGGCATTATCTTTCTGCTGTGATGTTTATATCACTTCAATATTAGGGATCCGGAAAGTGAGCTTACGATTCTGCTGTTATCAAACATTTTGTCAAGCTTTTTGTTTTTATTCGATGGAATAGTTGGTGTCTGGTGCAACTAAATCAGGGCTTCCAACTAATTTATACTTATATGTTTCATAACTTCTGCTGGTTACTTATGTTTCTCTATTTCCAGTCTCTCTAGAAATAGGAACATGTGGGCACAATGGTAATTGTTTGGTCTCATACACTTCCTTAGAAACATGTTAATCATTTACAAGGCCTAAATACATAGAAATATGTTTTTCCGGTGATTCATTATAATTGACCTAGCAAATATTTTTAATGAGAATTTAATATTTCCTGAAACCTGGCTCAGTTATGCGTAATATTTATTGATTTTAAGAATCTATACATAAAAAAGTCATACCTGGACAACCTGTAACTTGATGTGAATAATACATGGATTAGCTTTCATGATTTAATATGGGAAATTGTGACTTGCAAAAAGATTTACGTAACAGTTTTACTTGCATATAAGCAGGCGTACATTAAAGCATGAAAATATCTATTTTTATTTGTCATATGCACAATTTAACCTCCATATCCTGTGGCACTATGTACACCTGACCTGACATTAGGTTCATTTGATAATTGGGCGCCCTCTGGCCCTGCTTTCCTCTGATCAGTTCCATAATAATCTGATTATATGAATCAGGTGACATTCAGCACCGTGATGTCCCAGCATGCCCTCACATCATCACAGTACACTGAATAATGTCAGCTTGGCATAGCTACCAAACTGAAAACAAGGTAACCTAAAAGATTTTCCTCCAATGTATTGCACCACCCTATAGGACCATCACTGTGATGGGCAACTGTGCTAGCTAATAGAAGAGGTAGCTGCTGACCTTACCAAGAATGTACAAGTTTGCATATTAGAGTTCCAGTGGCAAGGCTGTAACTATGTGTGATAGGACCCGCATAGCAAAATTATTAAGGGATCATGTATCCCTCTAAAATCCTTCTCTCAGGCAAAACCTCTACTGATACAGAATATTAAATGCGTTCACAGCAATTTTATAATGGTTCACACATTTTATGTACATTACTTTTATCCTAATGTCCGTGCAAATGCTATTGCTACCTGCATAAACCACTATTGAGCCAGATAGCTTTGGGCCCAGAATCAGCCATTTGCTATGATTATTATTAATTCAAACTTTAGAACATCTGAAAAGTTTGAATTCGAACTCGAATTTATTGCAACTCTAAAAATCAAATGTCCCCATTTTGAAGGCTTATATGCAATTTATTGGCTATAAAAAAGGGTATGGGGATTTGGGTACTGCCCTGGGGGACATAAATCAATTAAAAAAGTATTTTAAAAAAATACCGTTTTTAAAGGAGCAGTGATTTTAACATCACTTGAAGTGAAACAATAAAAATGAAAAATTAATTTAAATATTGTGCATGGGGGTCCTCTTAAACTGCCTGTAAAGTGGCACATATGTACAATGTATAGTACCTGCTGCAGCAAAAATGACATTTGTAAAGAAAAAAATGACATTTAAAAAGAGAAAAAAAAAGTGCACGGTTTCCCCTCCCAAACAATACCAGACCCTTCAGGTCTGATAGGAATGTTAGGAGGGGCCCCA
>NW_017307081.1:288750-347348 GCF_000935625.1 Nanorana parkeri
TACCAGGCCCTTAAGATCTGGTAGGAATTTTAAGGAGGAACCCCACCCCCAAAAATGGGGGGAAAAGATGTGGGGTCCCCCCTAAAATTTGCTACCAGACCCTTGATCCGAGCACAGGCCTGGCAGGACAGGAAAGGGGGGGGGGGATGAGCGAGCGTCCCCCCTCCCTGCAATACCAGGCCACATGCCCTCGCCACTAGGAGGGTGCTTGAAAAAAAAAAAGATGACCGATGTCCTGTCCGCTTGTGATGAACACCCGCCACAGAATGGCATTTTGACAGATGCCAGCAACATATAAACAATTGGGTTGAGCTAGGAGTGACAGTTAGCTCTGCCCAACTGTTTACAGTTGTAACAGGTGAGCCATGATTGGGCAAAGTCATCATGACTTAAGGTGCCCATACACCTTACGACCATCGCAAGACTATTGTCTTGCGATGACCGCAGTGAGGGGCGGGCTTCCGATCACTGCATTCGGGCAGTGTGCGCGTGAGCACACCGGCCCGTTCGGCAGTTGCCGAACAAGCAGGCCACTAACCTGCCGAGAATCGTACGATTCTCGACGTGTTTTCAAGCCTGCTTGTTCGACAGAAGACGTGCGACCGTACAGTAGAAACGGTCGCACGCCTTCCATACACTGTACGATTATCGTACGATCGTGGGATTTCCCGCGATTCTCGTACAATAATCGTACAGTGTATGGGCACCTTTACTGTGGTCAGGTGCAAGGCTTTATCAATCAGGGCTCACAAGGCACAGTGTTCACTGAACACACGAACTGCCGATGTTCGAGTTGAACTCACGTTTGACTCGAACATCGAGTCCATCTCTAATCCTTATCACCAGGTTTCAGGACGCACTTGGCACTTGTAAAGACATTTAAGGGCATGTGGTGCTGCAGTTATTCAATTATTCAGCCTGTCAGTTTTGAGAAACAGGCAAATGTACTTTAGCATTTTAATAGTGTACACATTCAAAGCATGACTTAAATGTTTTGGATTTTGTGGTGCATAGAGTGACACGACTCTTTTGATTTAAAACTAATGTTAACCCTAGTATTGAACTTACTCCATATTATTCTATATGACATTGAATGCTTTTTGTTTTATCCCGACAGAAGTCCAATGCTGAACTGTGCACTATTTTTATTTAAACAGTGTTTGAGGAAATATATTAGGACTATGGAACACCTCCCTCTATGTGATGGAAAAGAGAATGGGGGCATGTGTCCTTCAGTCCTAACATACTCATTGTCCTAGGGTGACAATGCTGCTCCTCCTAGATACAAGCAGTGGCTAAGCCTAGAACAGGAAGTGCATTATTGGCAGGATCAGCAGGTGAAAAACTAAACAAAAGTCTGAAAAAGGAAAGCCTATTCAGACACTACATCTAAAGGCTGATCAGCTGCAATACATTACATTTTTGTTCCTATAATGTATAATGAAGAATGTTCATGCACTTGTAATCATGAGGCAATTTAGTTTTTAAACTTTCCATTGGCTTGTGATTGCAAACATGATGGCGTTGAATTGAACAGTCCACCTGATGTTTTTACTAGTTTTAAGGAAGAAGTCCAGGCATATGAAATCTTAACCCTTGTAGTCAGGCTACCCCTGCACTGCAAGGGTTAGGTGCTCATTTTGTCTAAAGAGCTAAAATAACAGAGATATACTCACTTGTGAGCCGGATCCTGACTGGCTGGTAGACCGGTCACTTCAGCCTCGCTCCACATCTGCTCCAACAGTCTAAGTTCCTGTGAGTCATCATGCCCTGTACAGTGTATCATCGCTGGAACAGACGAGGACACAGGCTGAAGGGACCAGTCTAGGAGCCTGCCAGGAACATAGCTTGGGTGAGTACAACTATTATTTTAGCTGTACTGATCCTCTAAAGCAGGGGCAAGCAAGCTTGCCATCCCAATTGTTGTAGAACCACATGTGGCAGTCCTTTGAATCCCATGTTCTGTGAATCATTGCAAGACTCTGACGGCCACATGTTTCAGTGTGCAGGTCTTTGTGTATGCACCTTTCTTTAAAAAAACTGTCTGAAGACTGGCAGGCTGTTTGGTTGGCCACAGCACGGGGTTCTAGGAACATCCCAATTATGGAGAATTTGTATAAAGTCCTTTATCGCTGGTATTACACTTGCTAGCTTTATCCCAAGTTACTCACCTCCTTGTTTTTGGGGTTGCCCAGAGAGGGACTCCATGTTTCATATATATGGTTTTCCTGCCCGGTGGCCAGATGTTTGTGAATTAGAGTCTACAATCTCCTCCGGACCTTGATCTCCGCAGATCTTGCTAGGGACCCGTGTGAAGCTTTCCTTAATAAGCCTATTTCCAATCTTCCCAAATGGAGATGTCTCCTAACTTGTCATATCTTTACCGCGACTAAGTTGGTTATAGCTAAATCATGGAAGTTCCCCACATTGAGTTTTGAGGTGGTCAAGCAAAAACTGCAGTGAATAATGGTTCATGAAAAACTGACGGCCATCCTGAATGATACCCACACACATTTCCTCAAAATTTACCAACCTTGGATAACCCACTTTTAACCTCCACGCTTTGACCATGCTTTGTTGACGCTTTAGTCAACTTTTACAATATACAGGCTTAACCTCATGACTTTTTTTCTTTCTTTCTTTCTTTCTTTCTTTCTTTCCTTCTTTCTTTCGCTCCTTTTTTATTTGTCCGTTTTTCTGATGTTCCTTTTCTTTCTCCTTTCTCTACCCTGTTAGTTTTCATCTTTCCTTTATCTCAAGCTTTTCCACCTATGAAACGCTACACAGGTGTGTTAAACTGTGATCATTATTTTTTTTTCCTCCATAGCCCTCCTGGCGTTTATAGGTAACTACTTGCTTACGGGTTTGGTCGTTTTATCTGCTTATTATTTTTGAGATCCTCAGCATTTTGTATGTCTTTACTGATGTGCCCTGTTTTATTGATACTGTTACTTTTTCTTTGATTTTATGCTCAATAAATCTTTTGTGAAAAAAAAAAAAACTGATACTAAGAGCATATAGAGGCTGACGCTAATGCTAGTAACCAGGATGACATGCTAATCCAGTGGCTCTAATGTATTGATTAATATCTCGCAAAAAGTATTGAAGTCAACAACAGACAGGCAACTAGTATTTGTAAGTTCAACGTGATATACAGTATGTGTCCCAATCCTTTGCGCCGCTGTGTTGTCTGAAAGTTTACTACATTTTCAAATTACAGAAAAGCATGGCAAAATTGCCACAGATTTTCCACAAAATTGCCTCAGATGTAAGTACTGAGGCAATCCGTCGGTACCCACAATCCCTCTACATTCCTCTGCACCTCTTTAAGAAGTGATATACATAAATTTGTTATTTTTTCCCTAATCATTACAATACCGAAATAAATTGTGTAAAAAAATTACTCATTGCCTTTCAATATGCAATGACTTCAGAGGTAATAAATCCCTAATGTAATTCACTTCTCCACCTTCACCAACTTTGTTATACACTCTCACAGGAAGACTGGTGGTTTCCAATACGGAAAGAAGGAGGCAGGGTTTAACATCCTCATTGGCTTGATAATGGTAAACCAATGGCAAAAGATGTAACATGACTGGGATGATTTAATGTTCTGGTATCAATTGAAATCTGAAATATCAAAAACAAAGACCTTACTTACAATACATGAATGTAATGTAAATGAGTAGGAATTCAGGTGTATTTTACATTGTGTTTGGTAGCGTTACAACCTTTGATGCACAGTGTAATAAATTTTGCATGAGTCAACGTTTAGTATACAAAAGCTGTTCTATTTCTAGCGTCATTCCATGACTGATAGTGAATTATTTAATCATCAGATTTGATTGTATTTGTGTGCCAAGCTTGGCTCACTCTTGGTGACAGATCGTGTTTTGTAACAGACACAGAGAATGGGAGAGGTGTGAACTTTGCTGGTTATTATTTGAGCTTGGTACTTTGTGGCCTCCATTGAAACTATGCTATCTAACTGTCACCCCTAACCTATTTTTATTGATAGATATTCTCAGTAACTTGTATTAATGCCAGTTCTAGATGATTTGGAAATACTTCCCTATAATCTTTGTATAATTAGAAGGTAATCAATCACCTATCAACGTCATTACATGTTGACACATTTGATTTTAGCCTTTTTGTATTTTATTTTTTACTATTACATTTAAACATTTAGATGTTAATAGCATTGTGCTCAACATTTAATTAAATGACGATTTTAGTTAAAATGACTAGGGATGAGATTTGGGTTAGGGTCGAGTTCAGCCTATTCGCAGTTTGGCAAATAGACGGGTAAACTGATTATATTTAGCCTGTTTGCCTTCCCAAACCCACAGCTGATGATGCCAAATGACAGATCTCCTGGGTGATGTCATTGACCAAATATGGGCATGACTAGTGAGGAGCGAATTTGAGCAAAGTTTGATGCGCGGAACAATCGCCAAACCCAGTGGGAAAACCACAAACCCTGAACAGAGTGGAAAACTGTTTCAAAGTCAAGACAAATCTTGTAATTTGTAGAATGGGTAGCTGGGCACTGCCATGGAGGACATGTTCCAATACAAAAAAAAAATACTGTTTAATGAGAAGAGGGTCTTTTAATGTGGCCTAAAGGACAACATTAAACATATCCAAATCCTTCAAATACCATACTTGGGGGATTCCTTAAAGAGGAACTCCAGGAATTGTAAAAATGAACCCTTGCAGTGGGGCTACCCCCACACTGAATGGTTAACTGCTCATTTTTCTCTAGGGGCTGGAATAAAAAAGATATACTCACTTGATCCTTGGCCCTGCAGAACTCACTGCTAATCTCTCTCCCTTCGCTCCGGAGGTGGAATGTCCCTCGGCATCCTTAGAACGCTGATGTTCGGGGAAGAAGAGGTTGTAGGGACCTCTATTTTAGCCCCTAGGCCAAAATGAGCAGTTAACCATTGCAGTATGGGGGGCTATTCCTGGAGTTCCTCTTTAAACCTGCACATTAAGTTGTTCACAACTATGACATACTCTTGCAAAAGTAACATAAAAAAACTACCACTGCTAAAGTTCCATGCTGCCTTTATTCTGTTTCTAAACAAAGTGGCCTGGAGGCCCCAGGTTAAGTAATTGACCAAATATGGTACTGGCCATATTTGGTCCATGACATCACCCAAGATCCACAATTGCTTTGTTTACATTATTGCAGCAGCCAGGAAAGTGTCAGTTAGCAACAGGAGTGCAGCAGGGTAGCATCATTGTTGCACCGGGTCATTGTGTTGGTGGATTGTCAGGGCATTGTTTATCATGGTTGATGCTGGATCTGCATTGCTGGACGATGTGATTGACATTAGATT
The DNA here is from genome assembly GCF_000935625.1 of Nanorana parkeri. Taxonomy (NCBI): domain Eukaryota; kingdom Metazoa; phylum Chordata; class Amphibia; order Anura; family Dicroglossidae; genus Nanorana; species Nanorana parkeri. Next base: position 294,096 of record NW_017307081.1, read on the forward strand.
TCCATTGAGGACATTGGTTATTTTTATATATATTAAAGGACTTTTTCTATGATGTCTGTGTTTTTATTTATAATTTACATATTTTGGGAATGAATAACTCGTTCACATTGCGAGGGGACCGGATATCTGATGGTCCCCTAATTTTAAAAGCAGATTAAAGGCAGATTCCAATAAGTTCCCTCAACAGACCCCCACATCCCTTTTGAGGAACAGGATGTGGGAATGCGGCCTTTGTCCCCTTTTCTAGGTTCTTTGCAAGGAGGGAGGCTTTACCACGCCCCTCCTTGCAAGGTACCCTCCCAAGGTATTCCCATCACAAATGAGAGTTTCCCTGTACTGCTAGAATGTAAACAACAGTGCCAGGTAAACCTGGGTGATCTCATTGACCAAATATGGTCAAGACCAAGTTTAGTCAGTGACGGAACCTGGTATCCCTGCCAGCTTGCTTACATTTTAAAGCAAACCAGAAGGAATCTGTCATTAAGTGGTGGTAGTGACAGACTTCCAGCTGCATTGGCCAGAGACACAGATGGGCAGGTGAACTGGTCAGATGCAGCCAGTTTGTTCATCAAATTGTGTACAGGTTGGGTTCAGGTCCAATTCATGTTCAACCCAAACTTAAAGCTTGTCCCTTGTCATGACCATATTTGGTCAATGATGTCACTCAGGATTCCTGACCAATTTATTTACATACAGCAGCTACAGCTCGCTATATATAGTGAGCCACAGCGGGGATGGATGTTGACATTACTGTCGAGATCCACCCAGCTAGCTGATTGACAGCAGACTCTGCCTATCTACAGCCAGAGCCAGCTGTGCCCGCCCCCTCCCCATCCATTCCTCTAGTCAGAGCTGGAAGATAGGAGGGGGGGGGTGCAATCCATGTGGGGAGCGGTGACTGCCAGTCACTGCACTCTGCAGGGAGATGTTCAGAAAGTGAGCGAGTGACGGTATGTGTTCGCTCACTTCCTGATCAATAGAGCTAATGTGTGACAGTTTCATTGTCACACCTCAGCTCGAACTATGAGGTTGAGTAAAAATCACTCACCTCATAGTTCTCCTTTAATCTCAGGTATGAATGGAGGCCCATCAAGAGCCTTTGATGGCTGTCAAAGTCAGTGCAGTAGAAGATATTCACAACTTAGCAAGGGCACACCTTCTGAGTAGTAGTACCCTGTATATATGGAGAAATGCCCCTTATTTTGGGGGACTGTCCATCTTTTGAGGCCAAATCTTTATTTCCCTTTCCTCTCCTCAGTTTTCCCTTTTTTAGTCTGATGTAAAGCCCTCTACAAAAAAAGAAAAAAACGACGTACATTCACCAACCAAATGTTTTACACTACAATAAACATTACTTCCAACCTCTAAATTCTTGCATTTATTTTGAAAAGCCACTATAAAGGAAACAGAGTGGTAAAAGAAACACTGGTGGATATATCTGATCATCTTTTGTCTACTAACTCCTTTTAGTTTGTGTAGCTGGGGGATTGGCAAGGGATGTGCCCTTTGTCTACAAACCTTGTACTAAATGGTTTTCCTCTTTCTCATCTCAGAAAGTTGGGAGGTTTGTCTATAGCATATAACGTTTGTATATCTATGACAATCATAGACTTCCAATTTCATAGAGGTTTGTGGAAGATTAGTAGCTACATGGCACATACTATCCCAGCTTCAAAGTAGCAAAGCCTTCTGACAAATCTTCTGACAAATCTGTTACTCACTATGTCATTACAAGTTAAGCTTGAATATTTTTGAAGGACAGAGCATTAAAAAGGTAGTAAAAACTAAAATTTGTTTTTCATGTGTTAATCATAGCCCACAGATTGGTAATTGCTCCCCTGGAAAGTGATGATATTGTCCATGTATTTGTTCTTTTTCTTTAGGGAAATAATCTCTATGGTTTGCCAAACAGAAAACAGAGATAAAAAAAGACATTTAAAATATACATACATGCAAGGAAATGCATAAATCTTATGTATATATTTATTCAGGAGATGAAACAGTATATTTAACAAAATAAAAGCAAGCTTTTTAAAATCAAAATATGTAAAATATCCATTCTTCATCGCATAGCACCTTATGAAATGCCCAGGCTTCACAATCTGAGTTTTAAATCAGAAACACATTTCCGTATGTGCATCATGGAAAATGTTTCTACAAAAGTCTATATTAAGCACGTCTCCTTCCAAAGAAAACTAAAACAAATCACAGATCTGTCTCTGTGACTGCAGGGAAAAGTAAAGAAAAGGATGTGCACTCTAGGTGTCACGTTATATTCTATTTTTGTTAAAGGAGGCCTAGTGTAGAGGTGCAACTGGTTCGCTAAACTTAATAACTAAAGCTAATGACGTTTTAGATTTATGCTGTGATGGCAATTTTGGATTACATACTGTGAAGGGATCATTTATATTTCCATACATTTAGTGAGCTGGAGGATGATTCAGCAAAAAGCCAAAGTGCATTTAAGCCTGAAGAATTGATTGATGGTGAGGTACATTGGCATCTAATGATTAGATCATTGGTGTGCAATCCTGCTGATGCCATTGGTGACCTAGATGTGCATGGGCACTTTCAGGTTGTCACAAACTCGCAGGGGAAAGTCTCTATTTAGATGCATAGTTCAGATGCATTGGACCTGATTTACTAAAGCTTATTTGTGTACATTGGCCAAGCAGATTGTATCATCACAGTATTTACTATGTGCCAGCAATGTGCATAAATAAATACATGATCATGTACCAGCATACGTACTGTAAAGTGTGATGTGCTGCAAATTGCATTGAATTCTATAAAGAAGGGTGGGGGGTGAATCTTGTTAGTCAATTCTGGCCATTTTTAGGGCTAATAGGCAAGCTATTTTCAATATGCTATGGAAAGTTGGCATAAAAAAACGGCTCACAGATCTAAGTGCAGTATAAAAGTGACTGTTTAATAAAGGTTAAAAGTAATGCACTTACAGGATATTTAAAAACATCTCGCCTGTCACACATCAGATGAAAGTCCGATCTCAGCTGCTGGTCCAAGATTGTTATCAGGATAGACGGCACATGGAGAGAACAGAGTCCAGTCCAGAAAGATTCCAGAACACCTGTGCTGGAAGACACAGATCTGATCCAATGGCTGAGCATTGCTATAGCTGGTTCTCCTCAAGGCGGGGTCACAGCTGCTGAGTACTTCCAGGTCGTCAGGTGTCAGGTGTTGCTAGGCAACGCATTTCAGAGGTTCACCTCCTTTGTCAAGCCTAAGGCCCCATTCACACTGAGCGATTCGCAAATGCTTGCATTGAGCAAGCTAGAATCGCTGCAAAATCTGCTCCAAAAAGGGTCCTGCTGTAGCGACGCACGACCCGCGACAGCGACGGACAGAGCCCCATTGCCATGCATTGGAGAGTGATATCGCGCGGTAAATAGCCGCGATATCGTGGGAATTACCGCGCGATAAATCACTCAGTGTGAACGGGGCCTAAGGGTGGAGTGGGCAGAGTCCTTTAGGGAAGGGGGAGCATTGATTGCTTTGGATCCTAATCGGCCCACTTTAAACGGCAAATGAAATTGGTCAATAGTTCGTTGAGGTTGTCCCTGTTCTCGCTAATGCAAAACTGTCCTGCCGCTTACTATCGCTGTGTAAAAATTGGCCAGCTGATAGTTCAAATGAGCAAGAATAGGTGGAAATGTAGAAACACAGAGAAGCAGCTGGTGTTTTTCATGCTTTAGTCCTCAGATGTTAAAGTTATGGAAAAATGGCCTGTAGGAGAACAGTTTAATCAGGGAGAAGACACTGAAATCGAAAGACTCTACATTTTGGCCAATTCTTACTGGTTAAAAATATTCTTCCAGTTTTAAACAGTTGTAGGAAAACCTAGGCCTGTACCTTGTGTCTCTACTAGAGCATAAGGGTCCACATTTCCTTCACCAGTTCCTTTTTGCGGGGAGATTTACATCCTAGAGTTTTCTTTTAGTTCTTAGCACAGAGATTGCACCAATGGAGTCTACGTGAGACATAACAAAAGAAATGCTACTCTCCTGCCTACTTAAAGCAAAAACTGAAACAGTGGTTTTGTACAGACTGATCCTTCAAACCACAGCTAATGTGTAATTTTTACAATTCAGATTTGAGTTATTAATATCTAATTTATTACACCAATAACAATAATATGTTGTCTTGTAATGAAAAAGATAGAGGCAAATGCAACATCAGCTAGCTATCAATGCTGCTATTTGAGAACAACCATTTACTGGTTTGCAAACCATTGCTGAGAATGGACTGGAACAGTGGTTTAATGTAATGAAATATCTGTGTTGGTGCAGTTGTTTTTAACAAACTGTCAGGTGAGTTTTCATAATTACACTGGATTGCAAAATACAGCGAACGTAATGCATTCAGTTTCATTTCCATGTAATTATTCTGCTGCATTTATCAGGAAAAAGTTAGGTTCTTCACTATTATTACCTTAGGTAGATCTAACATGATATGTCTGTTTAAGAAGGGTAATATGAGGAAGTTGATTTTTAAAGGAGGTGAACAAGAGCAAGCATAAACCATTATTGTACACTTGGACTGGTAACCTATGTGGTCCAAATTTGCCATGCATCCTCAACATCCATATATTGTTACCTTTGCGCTCTATGTGGGGGTATTCTTCAAAATGTGCACACCAACATATTTCTTAAATGTTCATCTCGCAGTAAAGTGCACATGTGCCACAACTGGTACACTGATGTCATAAGTAAATGTTTGCATATGCAAGGTTATTTATCATCAGAGTTTCCATTACTAGCTCCAGCATATGGAATCCTGTACACTACTCACTGACAATACTCATCTACAGGAGTGTCCCTAGACTTATCGCCACCTGAAGTGAGGGGGGGGGGGGGCACCTTACAGGGTAGTTGGGGTCTGCCAGCTGGCGGTGCGGGTTAAGCGGGGGAGGTGGCCAGTGTTGTGCAGATGGTGCATGTTACAGGTAGGGGGTTAGGGGTGGTTGGAGCTGGCACTTTACCTTGAGTCTGCCTCCCGTTCTGTCCGGCATCCTTCCCAGCTCACTGACATCACTGAGCAGGATGCTGGCCAAAGCATCATAAGTTGATAAGAGCTCTTAGCAACCTAAGACACTTTGACCAGAAAGGAGACAGCAGGCACACCTGCCTTCCCCCACGTGACCCTAAGAGATGCCACCTGAGGCAACCTCAAGCTGCCTGGTTTACAAATGCTAGAAAATCACCCATTTAGTGAACGCCACATATGCAGTATATGCTGTAGCCTGTGTGTGGGCGTTTGCACATTTAATGTTGCTTGTACACGGAGTATAAGTCATACATACATATATTTTATTACACCAACCACAATGAATGCATGGATAAGAAATGGCAGAGAGTTCTTAGAATAAAGTCATGTATGGGAAAGCATGAAACCAACAGCAAGGCCCACCAGGAGTAATTTCCTGAATGAGTAACTTTCACTTTTATTAATCTGAACCTGTTCACTTTAACCATTCAATCATGTTCCAGAGATGTTCTTATTTTTTAAGCTGCACTGTTCAGGATTGGATGCTTAACGTGAACACAGGTAATCTTCATCAAGCATAATTAACTCCTTTCTTTTTGCAAAAGTGAAGTGGAAAGTAAATAATTCATAACATGTTTATTCTAGCACTCATACCACAGAGATGAGCGTAAAATACTGAAGGGCTTAGTGCTGCCTGCAAGTTAGAATAGACCAGGCCTGACACAAACTGTTGTCAGCTGTGCATCTGGATCTGATCTGCCAGACTATAACTTTTAACAAGGCGCATTAACTAAAAGAGAATGAGCCCAGGCATTCAACATAATCTTTCCAATAATCCTGTTTATATTGAGATAGATTAACTCTTGAAATAGCAATACTCTGTAAAGTTTTTATTGGCCAGTTGCATAAAATTCACAAACAATTGGGTGAAAGTTGGACTTGTCTTCAATAGAATCCTGTTAGTAAAATCCAGTTAAATGGCTTCCATATTATGATGTTGTCTGTAAAACTGGTTGAAATCTTACTGAATATAGTCCGCATTTTTCTACATGAGACTTACCAATATACAAACTAATATTAATAACATGGAAGCAGCATGATTTGACATCTTTTATCCGGCTAGAATAACGGTGACCATACAGTGGCAGATCTGACTTTTGACACAATATTTGTATGGCTAGATATTCACTAAAATGGGCCTTTTCAAAACTTTACCACATCTGACCTTAAATTGATATTAAAGTCAAATGGTTTTTAAGCTATTTCAAATGCTGATTAAATTACTTACAATGGATGGTGCTCCTTGATATTTAAAGTTTTAGCTTCCTGCGGAATCAGCCGGTCTCCTTAGCACTGGCATTGAGATCCTGTTTTAGGGTGGCTTCTTTCCCAATGATGCCACTCTTGTGTGTGCTAGTAAGCTCAGCTGTGTGTCTCCAAAAACACACAGGAATAGCAGAGGAAGCTATAATCTCTGCTCCGCACTCCTCCCTCCTACTTCCTCCCTGATTAAAGCTCTTAGATGGACAGCTGCTGAAGACTGCTCTTTCCCTTGTGATCTTGTACTGGACAGGAAGATTAGGGAAGCTGAGCTGAGAGAGTCGGAGCTGTTTTGAAACATGATGACAAATATATAAAGGTATACTTTGCTGTGTACAAGATATTTCTTTAAGCTGGATTCATTATTAAAAAAAATGAATTTAAAATAATTTAATTGTCTCATGACAGGATTCTCTTAAGCGTATCTAAACCCAAAAAAACTAAATTGAAAAAATTACAGCTTACCAGTGTAGAGATGTGGTCACTGCTTTTGTTTTCTTTTCATGCATTTTTCCTTTTATTTTTACCTGGAGATCTTGTAAATATCACATTTCTGTATCTTGATGCCTTTGTCTTCAGTGTTCACAGTAAGGTGACCAGATTTTAAAAATGAAATCTGGGGACACCCTACTGACCATGCCCACTTTCAACCACACCTACAAAATCATGCTCCTTATTTGTAGCCACACCCACAAACCCCCCTCCCATTTTTAACATTCCCTCCAACAATTGGTCATACATTTTTGAAACAAGAGGCAGATATTTACAGAATAAAATTACCTCCAACAATTGGTCACAAATGTTTGAAATAAGAGGCAGATATTTACAGTATAAAGACTAAATAAACAACAATAAAAATGCAGTGTGCAAAGCATGCTGCCTGCCTAACTAGGAGGCATGGCCAATAACATGGGAGTTGAGTGGTGATAAAGATAGCCAATAGATATATATTGATAGATAGATCGATATAGATAGATAGATAGATAGACTGTATATACATGATTAAAACACAATTTTCATTAGCCACTGCACCTTTATCATGCGGCAACAAAAACTTAAAGAATGACACTGACATGGAACACTCCTTAACACCCAACAGTGAAGAACTTTCACCCATGAATATATATGAAAACTGGAATTAGTTAGTAAAATAATGTGGAGCCGCATTAAATCCTATAATAGCTAATACATATATAATATATTAGCACTATGGAGGGGGGGCACTGAAGGTGGATGAGAGGTGCACTATGGAGAAAGCTATAAAAAATTGATAAAATTAGCGCTAAGGGGGAAACACTGAAAGTGGATGAGAGGAGCACTATGTGGGGAGCACTGAAGTCTTTAGGTATTCCCCCATAGTGCTGTTGTTATTAACTTTCATTAGCAGTACTCCCCCATAGTGCTGCATTAATTCCCTTTTAACAGTGCTCCCCATAGTCCTGTTCATAGTAACTTGCAGTGACACAGCTCCTCCCATATTGCTCCTATCATGATCCTTCAGTGCCATTGCCCCTCTCTTACGTTAATGAGATCTGGACTGGGGGCAGAGATCCAATTCCAGCCATGCCTACAGTTCACTTAACACAGCCATTAATTTTCGGTACCACCGCCTTTTCTTTCCTTCCCTCCCTTGCCCGCCTGGTTTTGAGTTAAATATGGTGGTGGGAGAAAGAGGGTGGGATTATAGGCAGCATGAGCATCAGGCATTAGGAGGCAGAGTAGTTGTTTCACAGCATTCCCTCCCTCACTGGCTCCTGGGTCTGGGACTCCATTTATTAAAACAATTTTTTGAGAGACATCCTTCTGAAAATGGGCAGTGTCCCTAGAAATTGGAGATGTCTGGTCAGCCTAGCTCACAGGAATTGACAAGGACACTGCATTTCTGACAAGATTTTATGTTCTTACTAAAAAAAAAAAAATCTTAGCCTAATATTTAAAAACGAATGCAGCCACCACATCTAGAGACTGGTAAGCTTCAATTTATTGCATTTTTGCCAACACACCCAAATGGTTATTGGCCTTGCATTGCTTAAACTAGAAGCAGACTCTGACTCTTGTTTTGATGTTGCTGTTTACTTGGAATTGTTTCCTGGTGCAGTTTGTAGGAGAACTGAGGCAAGAGAGCATCATAGAACAAATACAAAAGGTAGTGGAAATGTGCCGGTATCCACTGCCTGTATAAGTGAACCCTCAGTCTTGCAAAATCTGATACTCTGATCTTAAAAATAAAGTACACTCATGGGTCAGTGGATAAAATATTTGGAACATTTGCTGTGATTGCATTTCCTACAAGGTAAATATAAATAAGTAATATAAATGTTCACATTAAATGAGCTGCTTTTCTGTGTTTTTCTAGGTCAGAAGATGGATAAAGAAGCCAACAGCCAGCAAGGATAAACATCAAAATAAACACTTGAAATACACACCTGTACCTACTGTGATGCATATAGCAACTAGCCAAGAAGAGCCCGAGTACTCACTGTGTCACAGTTACTTGGATGACCCTACATTTGAAAGTTTCAAATCTCCTCATGAGAAACAGGTCACCTACTTGGAAAGCCAAATAAGCTGTACTACTGTAAGTACCAATATTTACAATATAGCACAATTATGGCACTGTATGTTACATACATATGTCATCCGTTAGAAATCACATTTATTGTGTATTATTATTTATAGTGTTTCTTACAAAATTGTTGTTCAATGTCTAGTTATTTATTCCATATTTTCTCTCACACTTTGTAAATACAGGTATTCCTCACTTAACGACCGAGTTCCGTTCCTACGACCAGGTCGTTAAACGGATTGGTCGTTAAGTGAGGAACGCTATACAGTACTGTACTGCATTAGTACAGTACTGTATAGCGTTGCCGATGTACAGTACCGAACAGTGTACTGTACATCGGGCAATTAAAATACTTACCGGAACCCGCAGTGAAGATCGGAGGACACCACTTCCGCCAGCGACACGTCGCACTGACGCTGACACGTGAGGTCGGAGGTCGCTCGGCGGTTTGTCGTAAGTGCGAGTGGTCGCAAAACAGGTAAGTCGGTAAGTGAGCAACATCTGTGCATATATTTTAATACACATAACAGATAATTTTTTCGCTGCCCATACAATAGGTTCATGTGCAGATAAAGCTACTATACACCTAACTGCAATGAGCAATAGAACATGTGTCATCATCATTTTGCTCTGCCAGTGTAAATCAGATAAGAAGAGAAGCTTGAGGTTGCTCGTGGTGGAGCCCAGAAATAAATCACTCATTTGGTAGAGAAAGCTATTTGTCAGCTTGTGTTTGATCTGTTACTGATTTTTTATTCTTTTTGTCTAAGACTACACGCATATAATATAGTCATAAGTAGGCAGGAGTTAGGGCTGTATATACTATAGAGCAGTGGTTCTCAACGTGTGTAACCTCAGGACCCACATTTGTCCTTCGCCATTAAGTCGTGCAATGGCAAAGGACAAATGCACTGCAATGGAACGCACGGCATTGAGGTACAGATCCACCCAGTCTCCTTATATTATGAGAACTGCAGTGGATCCTCAGCCTGGGGTCCAGTGTGTGCTGCTGTGCTGGAGCTCCATCCATATGTGCATTGCTTGTACAGCTCCCTTGCGTGCCCTGTAGAGGTGCCAGGAGCCAGAATATGGCATCACTCCGGTCGAGGCACCTCTGCAAGGCACGCGAGGGAGCTGCAAGCAATGCACACATGGATGAAGCTCACTCACGGCCATAGCCCCATCCCACCCCACCTCAAGGTGACACTCAGCACCGTGCAGCATATTTTGAATGAGTGCTTGGCCCAAGAACTGACAGTGCTGCGCTAGGGGGAGGCTGGGGAGCTTCATCTAGAAAAGGGCATGGCATGTGGTGACCCACTGAACAAGGGTCAAATGTCCAAGGACCTGTAGCACTCCTTACCGGACTTCCCATGTGGAGATGTGGGTGCTCGCAATGACTACGGATGGCGCCGCATCAGATATAATCGTTGGATATGGATGTCACCAGCACTCCAGAAACGACAAAATAACAAAAGATTTTAGTGAATCTTCATTTTATTCACTCGAAAGGAATCAATCGCTTTCGGGGCCGCACAGGGTCCCCTTCATCAGGCTTAAAGTCACTTTAAGCCTTTTGTTCCCCATGGTCCCTTTGTGTTATAAAGTAGCCACCGCTCCAAGCTCCTGTGATGGACTACAATCTCAATACAAATTAGAAAACTAAACATGAGATCGTAGTCCATCAAGGGAGCGAGCTTGGAGCGGTGGCTACATTACAACATACAGGGACCATGGAGAACAAAAGCAGCGACCCTCCAGAAGGAAGGACAGTGCCAGTATGAATTCAGAGATGATGTGAGGATCTACAGCTGAGTGATACATAAATAAGATACATTTTTGTTAATAATGAAGGTGATTTTAATGTATTTTTAAATTTAACTCCTATAAGTTTAGTGTCACTTTAGGTTTACAGATACTGTTGTTTTCTTCTTCTCCTATCTATCTATCTATCTATCTATCTATCTATCTATCTATCTATCTATCTATCTATCTATCTATCTATCTATCTTCTGGCTGGTTTTCTGTGCACTCATCCTTCAGTCTGTCGCTGAGCAAACTATATTATTAAATACGTATGTACAATGGTTTAACAACTGTGGTTCCTGGTTCTGGTTTAGTTGCATAAATAAGGGGCTTGCACAGGGCCAAATGCAAAAACAAGAAAGACAATTTAAACAACATTCCCACAAACATGCCTAGCGGTGATGCATTAAGATGAACGGAATTACTGGGTTCTATAAATTCAGAGAGACAGACAGATGCTGAATGTTTTAATTGAAGGTCTGGCTCCTGATCACATTAAAACAGCAAATTTAAAATGTAACAGTGATTACATCAAAAAGAATGCAAATTAGCGGGTCCGGCTAACAAATAAAATGCAGATGGTAGGAATTAGGGAAGTAAATTTGGAAAGAATCTGTACGGCAGGACAGTTTTAAGTTCCTGTTTCTGAATCCTATCCCGACCTTTCCTATGGCAAGCTATAAACTATTTATCTTAAGTAAACAAAATACATGCATGGAATGCTGCAACTAAAATGCTATAATGCAGACCTAGCAGTACATGAAATATGTACAGTATCTCACATGTGATTTTTATTTTTACACTGTAAATAGTTTTGCTAAAATGTATTTCTTTAATTGTTTCAAATGTTGAAAGCATAGTAATGGACTGTGTTAAATAAAAGCAGGTTTAGGAAAGAGAGCAATACCATTTCATTTTCTAATTTAAAAAATGAATCTGCAAGCTTACAAAATATGTTTGTTTTTCCATCAGGCTTAGTACAGTTCTGGATCTGAAAATCACATTATTTACACACAGAATCAAAAGGAATGACAATATACTGTTATTTTATTGACACCTGAATGGTATTAACAGCTGTAAATATTTAGGATTTACAGATAGGCTTCAGGTCCCTGGAGTGTTATTGGGGAACTGACTTTATAGTCTGAAAATAAGAAGTCCTAGTACTCTTCACACCAGAAGGTACCTAGACACATTAGAGAATGCTCTCCCTATCTAGCCCTTTATAGCTGGAATAAAGAACATTTGAATATTTGTAGTCCCGTCCATGCAGTGGCGGAACTAACGTCGGTGCACCCGGTGCGGCAGCACCGGGGGCCTCAGCCTAGGGGGGACCAGCACAGTGCAATGTATACAGAGTGTGTGTGTGTGGGGGGGGGGTTATACAGTGATGGAGCTCCCGCCGGTGCAGCACCAGTCTGGGGGCACCAGCCACAGTCCCTGTGCATAGATGGTGGGACTTGCAGGCTGCCGGATAGCACCGGATCTGTATCCAGCAGCCAGCGGGCCCCTAGTCTCTGCATCGGGAATGTTGGATCATTCGTTCATTCGACACTTCCGGCGCAGAGATGGGTGGCCCGCCGGCCGCCGAATACTGATCTGAACATCTGACACAGAGCAGCTCCTGATACGGGTCAGCGTTCGATTGCCATCGCAACAAGAAGCCCGCCAGACGCCGGATACTGATCTCAACATCTGACACTCCAAAATGGGGGGGCGACGTGCTGAAATGGGGGGGGCGTCCGCCGGCCGAAATAGTATGGGGCCCGCCGGCTGCTGTGAGGAGGGAGCCGCGGAACAAGGAGGCACTGAAGATGGCCCTGCAGGCACATCATGGGGCAGCCATGGGGCCTCGGACAGCTGTGAGGACCCAGCAAACAAAACACACACAGGAAACAGCTGAAGACAGAAGAGGTAAGGGGAAATAATTCATTAAAATAATTATTATTTGTAGCCTAATGTTGTATAAAGTACTGTTGCAGCAATGCAGAATGGCACCCTCTATAGAGGACTACAAATCTCAGCAGTACATTATACAGAAATGCGATTGTTATATAAAGTATTGCTGGGATGTGTAGTCCTCTATAGCCTGTGCCATTCTGCATTGCTATAAATATTAGGTATGCACCAATATATCGGCCGCCAAAACATATCGGCCCAAAATGGCACTTTTGGCTAAATGCCAAAAGTGCAATTTTTCTGCCCATACAGCGGCGCATGCCTACTTTCTTTCCTCCCCACTGGGCGCTGCTCTGTGCCCCAGCGGGGAGGAGAGAAAGTGACAGCCGGCCGAGCGCTGCGGGAGGAGAGCGCTGTGTTTGTGTTTTTTTTTTGGGGGGGGGGGCCAAATAAAATCTTGCACCAGGGCCCTTTGTTCCTTAGGTCCGCCACTGCGTCCATGACACTAGCTGGTGATCCCTGGATGAGCTTACATGGCTGGGGAATAATGATCAGCTAGAATGGATTGTGCTGGCCAATCATTATTGTCTTCTTTGAGATGGCCATTGCTGTCCTTTACTTATTGCATTGGCACAAACAAGTTTGCTGGTGAAAACTTGCATGCTTGTAGAAAGATCTTTCATTAAAGTGAAAATCTAGGCAGAGTTTTTTTGTGAATTATGTGGAAAAAAGGTGCCTCTAATAATGTTTACCTCATGTCTAGATCACTGCTGTGTACTGTAAACATTGTGCGTTTATTGATGCTAGAAAGTACAGCCAGCACTATACTACTGGCGCTGCGACTGTGAGAGCTTTGGTTCTCATACACAGAAGCCAGATTGTATGTTTTATTTAAAAAAGGAACATACAAACTCCATTCAAATGTTGTCTTTAGTAGGAGTCAAACCAAAGTGTTTCAATTCAAACGTTTCTCCAAAGTAAAAACATACATATCATGCTGTCATATAAACACATGTTCTCATTTTATGCCTGCTGTGGCAACTCCAGAAATGATACCAGTTATGAGTAAATAGGGTACTACGACTCCTGAAATATGGACCAAAATGTATGATCGAGTTTTGTGAGATGGGGTCTAATGAAAAGCAATTTAATTATGAGAGGTAGACATTGATGGCATTCATAATACTGGCCATACAGTCCTATGGCAGCAATCACTAGGGTAGTATAAATGTTATGACAAAAAGTAAGCTTGCTTAAAAGGAAAGCACACTGCACATGCATTGATAACAATTTCGTAAGTTCAGAGACATTGGAGTTGGTTTACCAAAAGAGTAGACCATGTTCACCTTGCAAACTAAATTTTCACTTAAAGCCCAATTCCGTGCAAAGAAAAAACTTACCCTTGCAGTCGGGATACCCCAGCACTACAAGGGTTAAGAGCTCATTTTTTCTAGGGGTCTCAAATAAAGCTGTGTTACTTACCTGTTTCTGGCTCCCGCCACACTAAGTGCCCACTTCTTCTCTTCCTCTGCTAAGAATGCTGGAATGGGCTTTGGTGTCCTCATGTCTAATGCAGGTTAATGGACCTGCATAAGATGTGATGGTGTCAGCGGTGTGTAGATCACCGGAGAAAAGGCGAGAAGAGGCTGCAGGGATCGGTCTAGCAGCCTGAAAGTAGCCAGCGGGACTGAGGATCAGGTAAGTAAAACAGCTTTGTCCCCTAGACAAAACAAGAACTTAACGTTTGGAGTGCAGGGTTAGCCCCACTGCAAAGGAAAGTTTTTTGTTTGCCTCAAGATGCTTTAGCAAATGAGGTGATGCTACATGAAAATTGAAAGAATAGTCAATCATCTGCATGGAAAATAAAAATAAATAAAACCCATGATTTTTGCTTACACATGATTAAATTATTGAAGTCAGCACAGCTTCACCTCATTCATGGAGATAAGTGAAAATTCATTTTGCAAATCAACCCCAGTGTATAGAAGCATTGAGTGTTCACTCACTAAAAAAAAAATGAAATGACGGTCAGCTTTAGTTGGACACCTGCAAAATATTCCTGCTTCCAGAGCAGCGTATGTCAACGAAGGAAGTCATGTCTTGGCCAACATCTCAAAGGCAGTACTTCTGCTTAGTCTTCAAAAAGTGAGTGAGAATGCCAAGGAAATCCAAATTTGCATTTCAGAAATCCAGAACAGTACAGTAAACCTAGGCCCTTGCAGTTAAAAGTGCTTCACAATTCAAAATGAGTATTCCAAGCAAATGTTGATTATAATCGAGAGATTACAGTGACTCATGTAGGTATATTTACTCTTTAAACCTCCCTGGCGGTATTCCTGGTCTGGCTCGGGGTGAATTTTCCATACCAGGAGCGGTAACCCCGAGCCAGACTCGGGGCTGCAGAGAAAAGTGACACTTACCTTGTCCCTGCGAGCCCGCGGCATCCTCTGCTGTACGCGGCCCGAAAATGAAGCTAAAAGTCAGATGCCGGCATCTAACTTTTAGTTTCGTTTTCGGGCGTCACAGCCGGCGGGAAATTCAAAAGTGAAAAGTTGCAATGTACACAGAATACACACAATACAATGTAATCTCCTATGATTACACTTATGTATCAAACTATTTCACTTCAATTTTGTCCCTAGAGCTTTGTCCAGTGCCCTGCCTGACACTTTTTCACAATATCATGCCTTTATCATACCTGGGATGTCTACTGGACTCTTGTTTGGACAGATTTAGGTGAGTTATTCCTAAGATTTACTAAGAATTGCAGGCCTACAATACATAACACCAAATATCCATGCAAAAAATTGTACCGCTTTTGGTACAAAATTCCTGACATAATCATACCATCAGGGAGGTTAAGCCATTATCCAATAACACTGTACTCATATATCAGAACGATGGTGGAACTGTTTATTGGTAAATAAGCTGTGATGGTACAGCTACTTAGATTGCTATTAGGAGTTTCTAAATCATAGTTATAATGTTTACATCATAATACTGAATAAAGCAAGCAATGTCTTGGACCACCCATGTTGAGTCCCTTTTTATCTCTCATTTCAGTACTAAAAAGTTATAGAGTACCAAGAGCCAAAGCACCCAGTAAAATATTCAAAATAAAAAATATTTTTAGTAGTAAATATAGACCAGTGGACTGAAGGAATTAAATTAATGTGTTAGAAAATGGCAACGGTAAGCCATGTTTCTGACTTTAGTTTATTCAACTTAGTTCAGTGCAGGTAGTTGAAATATAGCATATGCCACAAGACGGAGGCCTTCTTGAAAGAAACCTTAAAGTTCTGCCTTTGCAGGTATTTCGTTCCTGATCAAATTGTTAATTTTAGAATTCTCTGCAATCAAGCATACCATGCTGTTTACTAGACTATAAATTCAACCAGATGGTTTCCATCCAGCATGCCCGAGTATTTGTCAAAAACTAAGATTTGATGATGGAAGAATGCTGACATCGCAGAAGTCTGCCAGCTGTAGGCTGCTGGTACCTACCAGGTGCTTAGTGAATGAATTTCCTGCATTCCTTTATGTCTCTGGAGGGAGAATCCTTACATTTAGGTAATTGGGTACAGAAGGTCTATATAAACCTAACTACAACCACATGTCAGCACATCTAACAAAGGAGTCTATTATAATGTTGGAAATACTTTTAGAAAATTTCCTTTCCATTTATACCAGTCTAAATTGTGGGGGTCCACTACATATATCACCTGTGGTATAGGGTAGACTTGGAAAAGTATAAGTGGTTATGGCCCTACTTACTTCAGCCATATCAGTATGGAAACCTAAAATTGAACCTATTGTCAGTGGGTATTAATATTGATAGCTGTTCCTTATTACTGGTAATAACTATACAGATGTGTTCTCCGTAAAATAGATTAAAATCCTTAAACCTCTTAAACCTCACATAATCTTTAACATGTAAATGTAATGTTAAAAGTCATATTCAATCTTTTTAAATCTACGGCTTTCATCAAAATAATATCTGGTAATCCTGCCATGATAGTCACTTTTTGTTAAGGGATGACAATACTCCATCCCTTTCTTCCATTTGTGATCCTATGATCTCACTTTTACTTTGTTTGTCCTTGTCATATGTGCTTCTTGTAAATACTACAAGCCAATGTGCTGGTGAAAGCTGCCAGGAAGCTCTAAGCAAAGACATGCAAAATAAGGATTAAAAAGGTAAAAACAAGTCGTTTTTTTTTAGAAAAAAAGGCAATTGTTTAGAACAAGAAATGCTTTAATAAACTAAATGTCATCCAGTTAGGGTTTAGATCTACTTTAAAGATAACAATAATACTATCTGTGTACATATTGATTGATCACAGCTTAAAGGAGAACTATGAGGTGAGTGAAAATCACTCATCCCCATAGTTTGAGCCGACGTGTGACAATGAAACTGCCACACGTCGGCTCAATAGATCAGTAAGTGAGCGAACACATACCGTCACTCACTCACTTCTCAATCATCTCCCTGCAGAGAGCAGTGACTGTCAGTCACGGCTCCCCAGGAATTCCCCCCTCCCCGCTCCGATCCTCCAGCACTGACTGGAGGAACAGATGGGGAGGGGGCGGGTACAGCTGGATCTGCCTCTAGATAGGCAGAGCCAGCTGTCACTCACGCAGCTGGGTGGATCTCAACAGTAATGTTGGGATCCGGCTCGACTGCGGCGGTCGGCGGTCTCAGTATACCGCGAGCTGTAGCTCGCTATATACTGAGCTTTGGGTCACGGGAGGATGCTAGTATATGTCCTCCCGTGACCCTTCAGAGAACTATGGGGAAAAACACTTACCCCATAGTTCTCTTTTAAGTATCTGGCTTGTTTAGAAAACTTCCTTTTTACATTTAAAATTAGATTGAAACCTTAACTGGATAGCATTTAATTTGCTAAAGCATAGTGCATCATAAACAGTTGTCACCTTTTTCTACCTTTTAAAAAAAATATTGGAGACAGCATGTTATTACTCTGGGCAGGTTTATGATGATAACAACAGTGGACCATGCCTGCACACTGAGCTTTAGTCTCCTGCAGAAGCATATGTGATGAGTTAACCAAGTAACCAAGTAAGACCCTAAGTGGGAGAAAGGGACAGAGTGGTATTTCCCCTGAACAGGAAGTCCCTGAACAAGAACCTTCATGGCAAGATTACCAGGTATTAAATTAATTAAATTACTTTTCAAATAACACTAACATGCTAAAGATAATATGAGATTCTAGTAATTAGGTTTACATCTACTTTAATATTCAAAATTAACATTTGTGATTTTATTTTAGTTTAAAATTCTCTTTTATTGATTTTAACCATAAAAAACATAGTAAGGCACAATAGGAAACAGTCCAATTATTGACAAAGCAAGTAACAAATGTTTAAAGAAAAACAGATCCATGAAGAATACAGGACAGTCACAAGAGTGTATGTTGCCAATATCAGAATATTCAAATGCTAGTAGATATGACCATTCTCCCCTTTTAGGAATCTTCTGGATCGTTATTTATGCAACCATCATTTATATTGGATACAAGGTGCCTAGATTAAGCCAGAAAGTGGCAAGGAAGGGCAAGCGAAAAGAAAAGTGAGAAAAAGTATAGGGAAGGAAGAGGTGGGGGAAATAAAGAAAGAGGTGGGATGGGTATTAAAGTGAAGGAGGAATACGGTAGGGGTGCCCGAGGTAAACCATGTACCAAGGTAGCCAGAGTCAAAGGACTCTAAATTGTCAGTAAAGTATGGTCAAAGCTGAGTGGCATATAATGTGTCAGCCACGGTGTGCAAATTTTATGGAATTTATGCATAGAATCATATAGAAGTTAGAAATTATATCTTGCAATTCTGGAATAAAATACATGTAGCTAAAAATGTGCAATTGCAGCAAAAAGCTTTGTGGGTTAGTAATGGAAATTTCCCTGATGCCCCCTCCATTTTTATTACTAGATTTACAAGTCTTCATAGATATTCCATATCAAATGAAGATGACACATAATTTTTAAGATCAACTGCATAACATAAGTAATGATAACCACCCAGGCTTGACAGGATTATATCCATAAAGTAAAGAAGCTTTCCGACCCTGTCAGTATAAAACTATACATATCACAGTAGGAGACCTACAGCTGCTATAAAATATCCAGTCCAATTATTAACACTTACCTCATAAATACATTCCAAAATGTTATTTTAACAATATCTACTATGATCAGCACCGAACCAAAGTATAGTTACGTGCAGACCCACAAGTAGACCATGCAATCCTATTGTAATTCATATAGTCCCAAAAGAATTAAAGGAAATTTCAATATCGCAGCTTAACTTTTCAAAACAAATTTATCTTATAGGTCATTCAAAGCACATACAAGAATGACATTTTACAGTTTTCTAAGAAAAGTGGGTGCAGAATTGGATAAATATGTATGACATTTATGTACAGTATTTATGCAATTCCCTCTTCTTTCATGACCAAGACACATTAAAAAAAATTGTATTATAGTTAATGAGGATGCTAATGTAATGTATGCAAATTAAAGAGCTTCAACACACAGTCATTAATTATTCATCGGCTAGATCAATGTTATATCGTAATTTTACATTTGCTATGGGTACTGCCATATTCTGTCTTTGCATTGTCCAGGCACCAAGCCATGTATGTTCTAGGTCAATGCATAATTGCTCTCTCTTTGGTATTGGTATTTGGTTTGTTATTTACATCAAAATGTTTCTTTTCCTCTTCGGATTCTGATTCAGCAATGCAAGTATTGTATGTATGTATTAATAAGTTAAAGCAGTCTCTACAGCTTATTGTGCTGCTCTGCAGTGCTAGGATTTGGCCCTCACAAGTAACTTTACTGCCTAACTCAGGGAAAAAGTGGACAACTAAACTACCAATTTCACTTGGAAAACTGAACTCCAGCTACAAGCATAAATACACAATGAAATACATAAAAAGGAGTGGTGTTACTTGTATTTCTGTCAATGCACACCTAAGATTAAGGGCTTAAGTACCTAAGCGTTGTTTACCTACTGTATGTCTGACATGCATTTCAAACGGAAGTCAAACACAGGTCACACAATTTCTATGTACATCACTGGTACAGGTTAGAGGACAGTTCTGTGGCTGTGTTTGACCTGCTTTACCCTGCATTTCTCTAAACGCAGAATGTCCTATTGGAGATGTTTTTGCATTGCAGGCAAAAGCAGGTCAAATGCAGTCTTTTGCATTTAAACGTGTATGTAGATTCTAACAATTAACTTCACTTATTTTCTCTTTTGGTCTGTTTGATATACAATTGGAAGTTTATGTTATATCTGTTTAAAAAGTGCAAAAAACTGTTGATTGTGTCAAAACTTCAGAGCTGTCCTATGTCCTATGCACACTTCCTGGGTTATCTCAGAGAACCCTTCTAGCTCTTATCATGGATCACAGAACATTTAGGGGTCTATTCACAAAGCTGCCGTAGGTGAATAACCGACCCGAAGTGAGGCTATTCACTTCAGGCTTGTACGGCTGATTTCAGCCGTACACCGACTAAAATCAGGCTTACATGGGCTTGCTGCGGCTGGCTACGGGTCGGCCAAACATGCTCAGCATGTTCGGCCGACCCAAAGAGCAGAAGGAGTTCGACTCAGCCGATCCAACATCTGGATTGGCTGAGCCGAACCTCCGGCAGGCTACTCACTGCTGTTTGGCCTATTCTCATAGATGCCGAACAGCTGTGAGTGAATAGCCGAATGCCGCTGAGCGGCATTCAGCTCGGCTATTCTGCTCGGTACCTCTGTGGTACCGAGCAGAATAGAAGAACAGTTTAAAAAGTAGAAAAAATAAAATAGAAAATGATTAGGCGGAGCTAGCAGTGACAGCTAGCTTCGCCCAACTGTTTTCTATTGGCCGGGACCAGCTGTCATTACAATGAGAGCTTGTCAGAGCCGGGTGGTGATATAAAAAAGCCGGCTCTGCTAAGCTCTCAGGTAACCAGGGATGCTGATCAGTCATTACACTGAGAACCCGGCGGTTCTGCTGCCGTCAGAATAAAATGTTTAAAAAAAAATCACCTATTGGCTATTTCAATTTGCAATATCCAATAGCAAGCTGGATATTGCACCCGCCCTCTGCTGCTGTCAATCACTAGAAGGGGACCTGATGGAGAACTTCCTGGTGGGCTGGTGCAATAGCTAGTTTGCTATTGGCTATGGCAAATTGAAATAGCCAATAGGAATGTAGCTATGCATTCCTATGCTGTTTCATGTTTCTTGTTTTTTTTTTTTTTATTCTGACGGCAACCGGCGGCTCCGATGTCAGAAGAAAAAAAAAAGACAACAGAGCAGGGAAAGGTTTACTCTGCTTTATCGAGCAGAGTAAAACTTTCCAGGAGAAAGTGTTTCTCTCCCGGCCGGCAGGGAGCCGATATCTAATAGCAGGAGACTCCCAGAGCATCCAGGAGAGTTGGGCTGTCTGGAGATCAGCGTCCCTGGTTACCTGATAACCAGGGAAGCTGATCTGTCTGTGTAAGTGGCCGGAGCCAGCCATGAGATGACGGCTGGCTCCACCCAGCAGTCAGTAGCAGGCTGTCGGCCGGCCAATGGCCGGCCGTTCGGCCAGTTACGGCTTTCACCTCGGCTCAGTCGAGCCGAAGCATATGCCTTCGGCTCGACTGAGCCCCTCGGCCAACAGACATATATCGATAAAGGTGGCTAAGGTCAGTCATAAGGTGAACCTTTGCTTTGTTTATGCAGGGCAAAGCAACAAATGCATTTTAATTCTCCCTCCCTAGCAGCACATACTTATTTCCTTTACTCCCCTTCTAGTCTATTTAGCTGCCAAGTGCAGATCGAGACGTCCGTTGCAAGCTATGGGCTGCCCAAGTTGTAACTTACACAAGGCTATGGATTATCCCAATGTCACAGCACCGATGCATGGTGAATGTTGTAGCATTATATGTGCCAAATATTTTTTTTAGCTCCCAGCAGATGAACAGATTTAGGAAAAGCAAAAGAAAGGTGAGTATGTGCTGTTGGGGATGGTTAAAGCAGACCTCCTGAGATAAGAAGATGTTGATCAGGCATCAACATTTATAATTTTACAGTCAAACACTATTCTACTGGACATAATTTCATTCTGTAATTGTAATGTGATCATGACCCCTTTATGTTGGTGAAACTAAAATGTGAACTGAACAAATACAGGCTTTTTGGAGTGTACCCAGACTGCCAGGTATGTGAAGAACACTAACAGGGTTATTCACATAAGGGTGAAGAGTTTGGAGAAGGCAGGAGAAGTGAACAATCTAGGCCAACATAGCTGAACTGGAAAGTGAGCTGAATTGGAGAACCTTCACAAATCGGCTATTTTGGCCTAGATTGTTCACTTCTCCTGCCTTCTCCAAACTCTTCACACTTTTGTGAATAATCCTGTATGTACTTCTCCTAAGCATCTAATAGTTGTGAAGGTCTAAACAAGAAAAAAGTTGGCTTCCATAATACAAATGGAGCTCTCTGTGATTTGTTCAGTTTTAGCTGTAGTGATAATGAGTACAATGTCGTGGATACAATGGATTCAGGAACTGATTGTGGAAGGATGTCAGATGAGTTGACGATTAGCTGCTCTACCATTGGCTACATAGATACAAGTATTCATCACCATTACATTTAATTTCTTTTTTTTTAATTTTTTTTATTGACAATTTTTAGAATACAGAATCCGAATAGGACAATACTAAAATTATAAAACATAACTATATAGATACTAATATGCAACACTATCATGCACAACAATTTGATAATTCAGTATAAGGTAAAGACAGGAAGACAAAATATCACATAATGCAATAAGTAAATTATCTAGATCGGATTGGAAGGAAAAGGAAAGAACAGAATAGAGACAGACTAAGAGAGAAAAAAAAAGGAGAGAAATGAATTACATTTAAACAAGCCCAAATGTTTCAGTATTGTGGAAAACTAGGATGCAATGTATGTATGGATTTATATTTGAACCCAGATTGTTCCCAGAGACATGTCTAAACATGTGAACCCTCATTTTATACACAACACTGAGGTTCCAAACCAATCCATTTATAACAAATTATATTTTCAAATACTATGAATTAAGTGAATGAAAGCAAAAATGATTACTTAAATCAATGTCCACAATAATAAGCTAATTTAGGGAAATAGAAAGCAAATAACCGAATAAAAGTTGGAACATGAAAGAAAGAAATACTGCTTCATTTTATACATATTGAAATGTGGAAAGTAAGTAAGTGATTAAGTAAATCCTATCCACATCCATAACACCAAACCAATGCCCTAAATTCCATTGTTTAACAGTCCAAGTTTGTATTTTATTTTTTCAGTTTATCACACATTGTATATCTTTTTACGGCAACTGTAAATGTTATCTCTGTCAGACCTTCGGTTATGGTATGTATTTTCGTGCAGGACATGTTATGTAATGCTGGTAAAAGACAAAGTCCATTAATAAGTAAGCATTTTGTGTATCACCAGCCTATTAAAAATAAAGCCACAGCTGACATACAGTTCTATGTCAGAATAACCTCAGCATCTTATCAAATGTTATCTCACTGAGACTAAAATCTAACTAAAAGACTATTTAGGTTTGTTAGTAGATGACTAAAACCATGATATACTAAAATAATTGATCATGTTCACTTTGCAAAGTAAAATGTGCACTTGCAAGGAAATTTGCACTAAGCTTAGTGTATGTCGTGAAAATGCACTTGACAAAGAATACCCAATTGTGCGCACAAAAAATACAAGGTATTTGCTTTCACATGATTGGCTAATTGAAGTCAGCACATATTCTCCATATTCATTAAAGTTTCCTTGCAAAATTAAAATGTACTATGTGAACAGGCCTTTGGTAAGTCAGGGCCAGTGAATACTGTACCCCCCAAATGTGCTGACCCCTGAGCTGCCTTAAAGTGTCAGGGCCAGTGAATACTTAACTTCGTGCAGTCAGCTGACAATGCTGTCTGTGCAGCTCTGAAATCCCAAGCATTTATCAGCACTGCTTACGCTCTTCTCTGTTGGACTACAGAGTACCTCCCTCTAGTGTTATAGAGATGAGGATGGGGATCTGTAGTCCAGCAGAGAAAAACTCATGTAGGGCTGAGAACCCTGCTTGGGACTTTATTGCAATAGAGAGTTAGGCTGGCAATGCACTGCTCTATTTTTTTTTTTTTAAATAGAGCCGATTCCTCCATCAACACTACTAGCGTGTCGATCGAGGAATCCCGCTGTTTGCATTGTATTTTTGACAGCGCAGCCGGCTGCTGTCAGAATATCTCATTGGCTGCCGGCTCTGATCGTACAAAGATTTTCCGGTCAGCTCCTTTGATCAGCTCATCGAGGGATGCCAGCGAAAGGGTTCCAACAGTGGAACACACTCTCCGGTTCTGCAAAGAATAGCCAAAATCCGCACAGTGTGTGGGCACCTTTAGGATCGTATTGGATTTCTGTCAGGTGAACAGCTATTTTTCAGTACTTTTTCGCTTTTTTTTAATGGGAAAATGTGCATGCATGGTACAGATGCACTGCATATGCTTTTGTTTTATTTTTCCCAGGCATACACTTTAAGGACCTGTTCACACCATTGCGCTTATCCAGGGTGTAACTAGAAATCACAGGACCCCATAGCAACATTGTGTATGGGGCCCTGTGATTTCTAGTTACACCCCTTGCAGAGCCCACTTGAGATCCCACACAGGTGGGCAGGTCACACTACTTACCTGTCTGCCTCCTCTTCCTCCACGGTCGCTGATGGGCCCCGCCTCCTCCTCCGTCACCGGGTCCCATCTCCTCCTCTGCTGCTGACCCCGGGCCCCGCCTCCTCCACTGCTGGGTCTAGCCTCATCCACCGCCGCTGCTGGCTCTCACTGACTCAGCAGCGGTTTTGGAGAGGAACGCGCTACTTCACATTTCATTGTCAGTGAGCTGAACAGCGGGGCGTTCCTCTTCACAGCCGTTAGAGAGATTCCCCTCCCTTCTGAAGCTGTTAGAGAGATTTCCCTCCCTTCTGAGGCTCAGTTAGAGAGATTCCACTTCCTTCTGAGGCTCTGTTAGGGAGATTCCCCTCAATTCTGAGGATCAGTTAGAGATAAATCCCTTCACCTCTAAGGCTCTGTCAGAGAGATTCCCCTCCTTTCTGAGGCTCTGTTAAAGAGATTTCCCTCCCTTCTGAGGCTCTGTTAGAGAGATTCCCCTCACTTCTGAGGCTCCATTAAGAAGATTCCCCTCACTTCTGAGGCTCTGTAAGAGAGATTCCCCTCATTTCTGAGGCTCCGTTTAAGAGATTCCCCTCATTTCTAAGGCTCAGTTAGAGTGATTCCCGTCTCTTCTGAGGCTCTGTTAAAGAGATTCCCCTCCCTTCTGAGGCTCATTTAGAGAGAGTCCCCTCACTTCTGAGGCTCTGTTAGAGAGATTCCCCTCCCTTCTGAGGCTCCGTTAGAGAGATTTCCCTCCATTCTGAGGCTCCGTTAGAGAGATTTTCCTCCCTTCTGGAGCTCCATTAAAGAGATCTCCTCTCAACGGGGTCACAGACAGAAATAAAAATCTGCTCCACTGGAAAAATCCAGAATAAATGTTTAGTTCAACTAGGTGACCCAACATGTTTTGTGTGCTATAAGGGGCCACCTTCATCAGGGCTGGAAAAGCAAAGCACTAGAAACTGGACTAACCTGTAGGCTGCTGAACTCAAGTTGGAAGAGGCATTTTAAGAGTATTCATCAACCATTTATTTCACTGATTCCAGGTCCTAATCTTCTGCTTCTACAGATCTGATGAAGTGGGATACTTATAGCCCCGAAATGTTTTATCTCATCTCACTAAACTAAAATTAATTTTTGACTTTTACCAGTTGAGTGGCACTTTTATCCTTGAATATTTCTTTATGATTCCACAGGGACCACTCCTAAAGGAGTCTTCAATTATAAATCACAATATATCTAGTAGTCCAGCACTTCTGTCCTCTACCATACATAGCATACAAGAAATAAAAATCTGACAGGATTTTTAGCCCTTTCCTACTCTACTAAAGAAAAGCATTTGTACTTTTATCAGGGTTGTTGTTGGAGGTTCCCCTTACTTCCTGTCTGGTAAACAGTTGTTAGCAGAACAGGAAGTTTCTAATGGAGCGCTGGATAGCAATAAAAAGCTGAAAGGGATTCCTTTTGAATGGGCTGGGATTTGAGCCATGGGTGGCTCTGTCAGTGCCTGGAAAATTGTTGGATTACAGAGACTGCATCCAATCCGTTCTAGCTTTAGTCCATCTCACAGCACTGAGCCAATCAACACTGCCACACAGAGAGTCCTTCGTGTATTCTACAAATGATTAAAAAGAGACTTATAAGCAGTGGGGTTACTATCATAAAGCAATGTAAATGTTGTTCCTGGTGCTACACTCTGTATTAGCAGGGGTCATGTTTATCCTGCTTTCTGGCCCCTACTGTCTCCTGCTTCTGAGATGAATGTAGAACTGGGTCAATGACTATTTCCCCTACAGGGTATAGACAAGGGTGGGTACTGTTGTGATGCTGGAGCGGTGAGGGTGGTTCCAAAAATGCTGCCTTGTGTGGCACAAAATGCAGGAGGGCTCTGGGATCTGAGTGCATAGACTGTAGTTAATTGACACTTAGATAACTGAAACATTTAATCTGAAAACAATATAATGTTATCATTATGGCATTTTTAGGGATCCATTTTTAAACAATTTACAGATCTCTTTTCCCTGCAAATCTCTGTGAACGTTCGTTCGTACATTACATTAGAGCAGAAAAGAAAATATATTAAGAACACTAATTTTTGAGCACTATTTGCACAGAATGAACATTCACAGAGATTCACAGGGTGACTGCACTGCACCTAAGTGTTTTTATGCAGATAAACGAACATGCATTTTAATGTGTTAGTATGCATCTGTGTGTATCAGCGTACACATACTATATTATTTACAGTGTTATCCCATGCTGCAGCTGTACTGACCTATATTCATTTAAAAGAGAACTATGAGATGAGTGATTTCCACTCACCTCATAGTTCTAGCCGACCTGTGACAATGAGACTGTCACAGGTCGGCTCAGTAGATCGGGAGGTGAGCGAACACATACCAGGTTCGCTCACCTCTCGATCCTGTCACGGCTCTCTGCCGTGACAGGGGGAGGGCTGGATTCCCCTCTCCCCGCTCCGATCTGCCAGCGCTGACTGGCGGAACGGACGGGGGAGGGGGCGGGTACAGCTGGCTCTGCCTCTAGATAGGCAGAGCCAGCTGTCACTCACGCAGCTGGGCGGATCCCGTCATCTACGTCGGGATCCGCTCCGGCGTCTCAGTATAGCGCGAGCTGTAGCTCGCGGTATACTGAGCTTAGGGTAACGGGAGGACGCTAGTTTGTGTCCTCCCGTTACCTTAAGGAGAACTATGGGGAAAAACACTGACCCCATAGTTCTCCTTTAACAATGTTAAAGTAGTGTTCTTGTCTGGGTATATTTCCCTAAAGGGCACATGGCATAAACCGCATGTCGGCATCTAATACCTTCATATTACTGTGTCTTGTGATCCTGCGCAATGTTGGACACCAGAACTGTAAAAGCTTGAGTTATTATGAATCATCCCACTGACCTTCTCAAAGTTGCTCTGCACAGGAATATTCTGAAATGTCTGAACAAGCAATGCCTTGAAAAAAAGTGGAAACCTAGGCAGGCATAGAAGACAAAAGTTATTGCAGCTCAGGATTTAATGCATCATAAATGTAGTTTTTCAATACAATCATGTAAGTATCTGACTCAGTATAAACTTCTTGCAATCCCCTGTACAGCAGAGTTTAGACTGGGGGAGGGAGAAGCAGCATAAAGAGCCAATCAGATTATATGCTGAGGATCAGCATGTTGATGGAAGGAGAAAGCAGGATGACAGAGAGATGAGCTCAGAGTGCTACTTTTTCTTAACTGTCCAGTCCTGGGTGGGGAGGGGAGGAGATCTCTAAATCTTTCAAAACTGTGGTAGATAAAACAATTAAGTGCCCTGCCAGGCAGAGTTTTTGCTCTGTGGCATAGCCGTGCAAATCTCAGAACTGGATATACAAATCCTTTGGCAGGTAAAAATGCTCCCTTATGTGTCCTCTGCGTATTTAGCTGTTTGCCTGGAGTTTAACTTGAAATGGAGAGAACAATGGCAAAACAAACCTTTAAATTATGTTTTGTATCTCTTCCAGATAATTTATTGGCAAATACATTGTATGAAAATGAAATGCTACCCAGACTCTGGTCTCCATTTCATTTCCTGCTATAATTGTTGTTAAGTTAATACTAATCCAATCTTTAGGTGCTCTGGTACAGCACAGCTATTGGAATGATAAGTTATATATTTGTGCCCTACACGTCACTTTATCCTTGTTCAATCTGATCACAAGGCAGCAGACTACAATTTCCGACTGGCCATAGCCTCATAATTTCCATTTACAATGGATTCTTTCCACAGGACATGAAAATGTAATTCACAGGAGGCTATGCCCTCTATTTAATGAGTTGTGGAATGCGTTGGCACTAAAAAAAACATGCTGCAGTGGACGAAAAGGAAACCTGACACAGCAATGCATTACTTAAATTAATGAGATAATTGTACCAATGACAGATGGACTTGTTTACACTGAAACACTCAGGACAAAGACAAAATATATCACCGGTATTAATAATACATTGTACGGATCCCAATAAAAATATACACACATTGACAGTTCTGGACTAACAACTCCAAGATCTCCAGTTTCTAGTGCGTTTTGAAAGAGTGCCAGGAAAGAGAATGGCTGCCAAAAGCTGTGTCTTTTTATAGTCAAAAGTGTAATTAATGAAAGGGAATGAAACTGGACTGGCTTGATACATCTTTGGACACTAAAGGGTCTATTCACTATGCTGCCGTAGGCAGCCGAGTGAATGACCGACCTGAAGTGAAGTGAGCCGAACACTGTTCGGCTAGAAAAATGGTTAAAAAAGTTTTTTTAAAAAGTAAATAGAAAACGATTGTGCGGAGCTAGCAATGACAGCTAGCTCCGCCCAACAGTTTTCCATTGTCCGGATGTTTTGCAGCCGTAAAAAAAAAACTCTCCCGGGCGCTCTGGGAGCCTCCCGCTCCCGGCCGCCCAGGAGAGAAACACTGCTGTGTCTTTTTTTCTTTATTCTGACACAAGCGATGTCAGAATAGAAAAAAAAAAAGAATTTTCCCATTGAAAAACATTGGGACATTACTATTGGCTATTTCAATTTGCAATAGCCAATAGTAAACTAGCATTGTACCCGCCCTCTGCTGATGGACCTGATGGAGAACTGCAGCAGAGGGCGGGTACAATGCTATTTTACTATTGGCTATTGCAAATTGAAATAGCCAATAGGAATCTAGCAATGCATTCCAATGGGCAAAATTGTTTGTTTTTTTTCTATTCTGACAAGGCTCCGTGTCAGAATAAAAAAAAAAAAAGAAACAGCAGTGTTTCTCTCCTTGGCGGCCGGGACCGGGAGACTCCCGGAGCGCCAGGGAGAGTTTGCTGTTTGGAGATCAGTGTCCCTGGTTAGCAGGTAACCAGGGACGCTGATCTCTCTGCAAGTGGCCGGAGCCAGCCGTATGATCACGGCTGGCTCCGCCCAGCTGTCAGAAGTAGGCGGTCAGCGGCTCGACTGAGCCACTAGGCCACGTCCGGGAGCTGTACGGGCTATAGCGAATAGCCCGTACAGCACCCCTTCGGTTCTACTGAACCGAAGGGGTCCTGGGGCCGAAGCTAGCCGAAGGATCGGCCAAAGCTACGGCTAGATCCTTCGGCAGCTTCGTGAATAGACCCCTAAAAGTTAATGTGCTCAATAACTTGCTTGATGGTTTTCAGTTGTTCTTTTCCAAAATGTTCATTGTTGTCTTTGCAGTATGTTCGTGTATATGAACTGCATGGTAAAAATATAAAAGTTGTCTTACAGCAACTAGTAAAATTGCAATTATCCTTTTTCTGGTTCAAGAGAGAAATTGATTGCTAGCCTCGAAAGCACACTATGGATAACACCTTCATTCTTCCTTGACTGTATCAAATTCAATCACTGAAAACTCAAATAAAATATGTATAACTTCCTAGAAATAACGGAGATCACCACATTATTTTCTTGGTAAATGTTTAGGGTCACAGCTCTAGTACAAATTATATCACTAAATCATTTACCTAACAATTACACACAACAAATTAGATCCAGCACAATAATTCATTTTGACAATCGAGCCGGTCAGTTTAATTGTAAACAACAAGGGCTCATGGGAGTTGCTTTACTGCTTTTGAAAAGTTTGAAAAGTACATCAAATGTGGGTAAGCAGATTGCCATTTACTTCAATGGTGTGGTGTGGATGACAGTTTAGAGGTGGTGCTTTACCTGCTTTGCATTGCAAGTCCTGTTGAGATGCATTTGCTATGCAGGCAATGTATTAGCTTGCTTTTTGTTTTGTTTTTTAGCAGTGCTGCATTCGAATGCAAAAGGCAGAGTTTGACAACAACCTCCATCTAAACACATCCTAACCCACTGTAAGTGCCAACTGTGGTGGGGTTTACCAGCCATGTCTTGATTTTTTACTTTGATGCCAAATCTTACCTAATTTTGACTAGGTTTTTCTTATGGGAAGGGTGGTTTATATTTTGACAGCCTTTTTTTTAACATTTATATTGTGACTTGACATATCAGCTCAATTTTTACCTTTACTTTGAAGAGCTGAATCCCATCATGAGGATATTCCATAATAGGCTCATTCCAGAAAATAAATAATAGGTAATTTATTAAGGTGATATAAAATGTTGCAAAACTCCAGAGACATAAGAGCATTGTGTCTTTAATAGTAAAATGGACCTACTTACTATTTAGTTGTATAAAGATCTGCCTATTGGCAGTACCATATCAGTACCAATTTGAAACAACAATTTGGCGGTCTTAGTGCTCATCATGTGAGCTTGGTTGTCTTCTTCTGGGGAAACTTTGTACTGACTGGGTTGGAAATTTGAGTTAAATACTTTGTTGTTAGATCTAAGAGATTGGTCATAGCTGTTTACATATATAAACAAATAAAATATCCCAGTGGTTTTATCATTATTTAATACCTTCGTGAGTCTATTATTCATTTATTTGTTCAATTAATTTATAGAAAATTTAAGTTAATAGGTCATTAATGTCAGTAAATGTTTCTCTCCTCATTGGTTTACAATTTAAGTCATTTAAATGGAAATTCATTAATCTGTCAGTGTATTTAGAACTGTGGGAGGAAACAGGAGTAATCCAATGCAAGCCACATATAAATGGAGAGAACAGAGAGACAATATGTAGATATGCGGTATCTAACCCTTGTACTCCAGGGATGGGCAGGGATTTTACTCAGACTCTGTGCTGCCCTCTTCAAACAAATTCATCTTGTAGTGGAACGGCCTATGTGTACTATCTGCACTGGGGTCATCCTTCCAAAAAATCTAAAAGTGGTAAAAGGCAAAACTAATCATAATATTATATTACTGGAAAATAATCTAATTTGATTCTATTCCTATCACACTTGTTTTTCTCTTTAAATTGCTAAGCATGTCATTATTTTATAAGTAATTACTGTTTATTTAGCATACATTTGTAACTGTGAATTGCATAACACCATTTTTATAAAGATTTATATAACACACGCACCGTTGCTTTGCCTTTACTTAGAAATGTCTTCCAATGACTTACCTCAAGGTCAGTTCCGCTAATGATCTCAACTGCCATACATCAAACTGTTTCTATTCTTGCAGAAGCCAGTTACCTTGCAAAATGCTGCATCTGTATTATAAAATAGGGATGTTAAAAGACTGATAATATGAGAAAACAAACCAGAAATAGATCAAAGAACTATGTTGAAAAAGCTGCAAGGTCTTATTTTATATGATATTCTAGTTCTGCTTAAATTTGTTCCATCAGTTAAATAGCTTTATTTGAAACAGATATTTCACATAAATGCTGCTTTATTCAAGAGGGAAAAACACAGTTTAGAAAGAAGATTCTTTTAACTTACCTTACACACCTGATCTGGATCTGAGGATCCAAAAATCCCACAATAATAAGCCCCAGCACTGTGCAAGAGAATCTTCTTGTAAGATCTAAGATCCCTGGTATACCAGAGTCTTACCTAAAAGTCCGGTGACACCAGCCTTGTCTAGGCTCCA
Organism: Nanorana parkeri; assembly: GCF_000935625.1. Taxonomy (NCBI): domain Eukaryota; kingdom Metazoa; phylum Chordata; class Amphibia; order Anura; family Dicroglossidae; genus Nanorana; species Nanorana parkeri. Next base: position 325,905 of record NW_017307081.1, read on the forward strand.
CTAGCAGAGGCTGGAGTATAAAGTAAGTATATTTTAGGATTTTTCCTAGTGCTGCATTGTGGGAGCAAAAGGGAGAGACAAAGCTGAGACCATGCTGCCCTGGGCACACCTGAACGATAACTGTCTATTGTACAAGCTATTTTGTGTGTTCTATGACTAATAAAATAAAACTACTTCTAAAATGTACCATTGGAGGTAGCTTGCTGTTTATGTAAAACTACTGCCAAACCAAAGGAAGAATACCCCTGATTTTATTGAACAGTAGAGAGCCTTCTGACTGCTCTCATCATCTCTGGCACCTCTTTCCCTCTACAGTTGTCTGATTTTAAATTAAGCTATGCATGTCCAGAGGAGGATAGAATAGGGAAATGAAATCCGGAAAAAAGTTAGCACACTTTGTAAATTATGGGTCTTGGTGCTGCCATCTCACTGTGCTGCTCTAAGCACTGGTCTTTGAGTGCCATTATGGTAAATACAGCCCTAGGGATTATTTACTCCCTCTAAGGCTTGAGAAAGAAGGTTACCCTCGAAACGCGTAGCCTGCCTACCGCCAATTCAGCCTGCATGTGTGTTTCACAGCACAGTATATCTCCCCCGGACAAACGAGCACTGACTGACATCATTCACTGGACCTCCCATTGGTCGCTTCGCACACAGCATCGCACTGCTCGGTGTATATTTTAGCCGCCGGGCAGTTCTCCCTCTCCTGCACCAGCTGCCACGGCTCGGCCTGGCCAGCCGAGTACGCGGCTTGGGGACATTTTGGACCTTCTTCCGGCATTACACAGACCAGTACCGCTCATCTAACGTGATCTCAGGGATTCCGGGTGCCATTTCAGGACATTTCAACTGTAAGTTACATACCTACCACTTTAATCTAAACTACTCAGCCAGTTACAGCAGGCTGCTCAGCATTTATTTATTTATTTCTGGTAGTTGCGCTCTTCCATTTATTGTTTCTGATGATTATGCTTCACGGGGCTCCTCTCCCTGTTTTTGAAAAGCCTATGCACACCAATTCCCATAAAGTCAGCAATTGAGACTTGTCCACATTACAGTAGTGCGCTTCCATATATATTTGTTTCAGATTCACTCAGAAGTAGAAGATATTTTACTTAGCTCTGGCAGGTGCACAGATCACCAAGGAAAAAAACTGAAGGTTCAATTTAAATTACATAATGGTAGTGTAATTGTAACTGTAATTTGTATAACTGTCAGCATACAGGATTGTCTATAATGCTACTACCCCCTACCTCTCTTTATAAATCCTTTACCTGACGTTATAAAAAACGAAATAATTCAAAACTGAAATGTGAAGAACTAATCACATAAACAATAACATTCAAATAGCTTTCAGTTTTTTATGTCCCTTCTTTTATGTAAAAATACAGATGTGTTTATAGAAAAAAGATGATAGCAATATAACCAAGCTAATAAATGGGAGAGCTAAATCACATATACAATGCATTCCTTTTTACCCAATGCATAGCTAAATAAAGAGGAACAGAAAACAAGAACCAGCTGTAAGTGAATCTTCTATTTTGGCAGTTTTATTTTTTATTCATCTCAAACCGATCTTTCAACAAAAAGAAATCATGAAGAGGGTTTCATGTGAATGGGGCCATTGCAAATGGCATCTAGAAGCCATTCATTCATGTCTGAAATTAGTAGAGAGCAAAGCTGCTTGTATGAATATGTATCAATAAAGCATTGTTTTATAGTGCCCTGGCACACACAAATGGGATTTTGACAGGAAACACAATGAGTATTAATGGTACAAGGACTCTGCTTATAGGAGAATTGCCAGCATCTGTATCATCAGAACGGTTCAGTGTAATTTGTAGGATAAGTTCAATTATTTCTACAGCTTTAGACTTTTCAGAGTATGAATAATAAACACAAGTGGTACAATGCCAATCTCAATTTTAGCTGTAACATAGACTGTGAATCTTCTGAATATTCAGATGGGATGTGGAGGGCTGGAGTTGAAGATACTACCTATAGTAACAAGATCAGATATTATAGCCGCATCAAATTTACAAGTAGAGAGGCTGGAAACTACAGTTTGCCTACTCTGCATCAGTACACCTAAAACTGATGACTAGAATAGTAATGGAAACTGTAACCCAATTCTAGCAGCAGTTTGGGCATAGATGTATGGACCCAGAATCAGTAAAATATAACAACATGCTAATAACCAACAAAAATTCACATACTATGCAGGAGTAACAGAGTGCCCAACTGAACAAGGCACCAGTCAGGAAACTTTCAATATACAGTACACTGAAATGTATTACTGACAGTCAGCAATGTGATAAGTAAGTGACTGTGTGCTGCTCATAGCAGCCCTGCTGCCCAAAATGAAAGCTTGTGTTGGCTATAAAGAAATATGATCTTTTTACAAATATGTGAATGATGCTATTTAACAAGGCAACCATTTGAATAATACCTAGTTACTAGCTTCTAGACTGGGTATGGGAGACCAAAAAGTAGAAGACAACAGAAACAACCAGTAAATATTATTTCCTTGTTAGTTGCTATTATCTATAATTAGATCAAATTGTTTACACTTTACCACTATAGGTGCATATTCATAAAGCAATGAATGTGACATTCACAAAATATTCCTCATGTGAATCTTCCTGGTCCATATGCTTTAAATTATTGAAAATGATGAATCACCTGTAAATGTTTGATGAATGTTAAATTCACTTCTTATAAATATGCCCCTATGATACCCAGAAAAAACATTCTATAGTTCCAACCATCACTGAATGCCTTAGTTAACCACTTGCTGTCCGGAGCAATTTTTTGATAAAATCTGAATTTTTGGCTAGAAAAAAGCTTCAGATCCCCAAACAAAAATATATTTTCCGAAAGCAGAGGCCCTGTAGAATACAAAAATGTTAGTTGCAATTTTTTATGTTGCTCGGTATTTGTGCAAATGTTTATCAAACCAGTGTATTTAGGATAAAATACACTAAAATTAAATTTAGTGCACAGAAACAGAATATAATACCCATTTTTTTGATAAAATACAAAAGATGGGATCATGCCAGGTAAATAGATACCAAACATGTCAAGCCTTAAAATTCCGTTCGCCTGCAAAATCGCGTAAAACTACAAAAGCGACGCTTTCAATGCTTTTACTGCTCATCAGTTTAGTGTTACCAGTGATTGATGGTCCTAGAATTATTGCTCTCACTCTGATGTTTGCGACGATATGTAACATGTGTGGCAAATTTTTCGGTTTTGCACGCTGGCGCACCCGACACGTGTTTGCAGCATATGTGCGTACATGCACTCGCCAAAAGAAAAAATGACCGACGCCCACCGACACGACCGATTACGACAAACATTTTGTTGTTTGTGTTGGCATTTGGGAGCAGAGTTGTTATTATGACATCTCTGACCCGCATGTCCTGTGATGTCACGACTCGTTCTACCCTTTGTTGACATATGGGTCAGAGCTGTCATTTTTCCGCTGTGTTCACTGGGATCGCTGCGTCGCCCATTGTTATTGACGAGGATTCACATCGCTGAGCGACGTGATTGACGTTTAGATTGCATAGATGGACTTTTTTGTTGTTGTTGTCGTCAAAAACTGTGTTGCTTTTTTTTCACTTTTTTCCTTTTTTGGCATTGGGTTCCCCCCAAATTCCTCCCATTTCTTAAGGGTTTGGTATGAATTGGGGGCAGGGCAGTCACATATTGTTCTTTTTTTTTTATTGTTCACCTTGAACCCACATTTAACTCGAACCTCAAGCTCATTTCTAGTTGGGACCAATTATGATACTGCTAGAGGTGCTTACATTGGTCACCTTTGATTTATGGTATATTTGTTTAACTGCTGCTGCCTTTGCTTAGGTATTCCTGTACCTGCCATAATCTGGCCTAGTTCCTGTCACTTTGATTCAGTAATAAGGTACAAAGTGTTTTAACCCATATCTGCCAATCCTAATTAATTTCCCTTCATTTCACTGCAATAACCTGATTTTTTTTTTATCAGGTATATTCAATAAAGCATTGCAAAAAGCAATAAAGATGTTGTGCACTAACCTATTCAAGATATCGACCAATCAGAAATGATCATATATAGTGTTAATTGATCTGTTCTAACGTTGGTTGGTGCAGTTTACACCTCACTGGTACCCCGTACCCTGCCTAACCAAATGCACCCCATGATTTACTACACTTTGTATATCACTGCTTTTTACATTGCATTACTCAAGAAGTTTATTTAATTCTACTAAACCTTTATTGTAGAAAGATTGCATGAATTAATCACAATACCTGATCTATAATCAACTAAATAAATTGGTAAAAGATAAATTACCAGAGAGATTAGAGAAAATTGTACTTGATTAAATGCTGTATTCTATATTTGAATTGCTTCATGTTGTTTTTTTTAATGAAGTGGATGTAACGGGTATCTGCTGTCTTTCCTTCCTGAATGTTACATACTTGCTGTGTCATATGGCACTATAGTTTGTTGTTGTGTTGCTATAGCTACATGAACTAAGATATGCCCTTCACAGATATCCCAAGGAATTTCAATTGTGAAATGCTCCATAAATATAACTAGCTCCTGTGAGATAACTTTGCAGAAGACTTTGGATCATATTGGGTAAATGCCTCAATATCATATACATAGATAACATTTTATAGACACTGTGTTGTTTATCGCAATATTTTTTTCCTGTTCTACATGGATGATTATTCTTTTGTGCAGTTGATATTCCATGGTATTTTTTAAGGCAAATGCATATTTAAATAAAAAGCATCTATATTTTAATTATGAAAAACCAAAGTGGGCTTTAGTGTTTAACGATTATGTACGTTGTAACTAAAACTCTCTGCCCTCTATATTACTCTAGCAATCAGAATAAAATTTTTATCAATTCAACTTCAACTCTCAATTTTCATTAAAAAGGTTTCACAAAACATAGCGTTGATATGCAAAATAAGCTCGACAATCTTACTGAAAGCTCCGCAGCTTCGGGTCTAAACATTAATGTCGCCAAGACCAAGTCAATGGAGGTAAATACAGCAAGCATCTCCAGCTTCACTGTATCTGGCCAACATTACTATTGGCTATTTCAATTTGCAATAGCCAATAGTAAACTAGCATTGTACCCGCCCTCTGCTGCAGTTCTCCATCAGGTCCATCAGCACCATTAATATAAGCATTGGGTAAATCTAAATAATTGTATGTGTTTTTAGCTTTTTGGACAGGGCACCCAAGCTCTTGGAGGGCAAGAGAGATATTTTGGCGCCTGTGTATACTAATCTTTGGGGTCTATTCACTATGCTGCCGAGGGCAGCCGAGTGAATGACCGATCAGAAGTGAAGTGAGCCGAACACTGTTCGGCTATTCACTTCAGGCTGGTACGGCTGATTTCAGCCGAACATCGGCTGAAATCAGCCGCACATCGGCCTGCTTTGTGTGGCTTCGGGCCGAACAAAAAGCATATGCGATCGGCTCGACTGAGCCGCTCGGCCATGATCGGGAGCTGTACGGGCTATTGTGAATAGCCCGTACAGCACCCCCTCAGTTCTCCTGAACCGAAGGGGTCCTGGGGCCGAAGCTAGCCGAAGGATTGGCCGAAGCTACGGCCAGATCCCTCGGCAGCTTCGTGAATAGACCCGTTTGTGTTTAAGTGTGTCTATATTATTGTGGTCTACATTCATTGATATTCATGGTATATTGTCAGATGTGCCAGTATTTTAAGATGAAACAGGTTCTGTATAAAATTTCACCAGAAGCTAAAGTCAGGGTTCACAGATTATGATGGTGATTATTACAGATTTTTGTTGTGGCAATGCATTTGCACCTACATGAAGGAGTCTGAACTAGGAGAACCTCAGAAGGCACTAAAAATAATATTCAAGTTATATTATAGAACGGAGATAATGATATTTAGCAAAAATATTTAAAACTTCCTATGCTTGCATAAATAAAAAAATAACATAGAAAATGTAGACTCTAGCTGTTTGAGCTCAAGCCAAACCATCATTTTTATATCAGATAAACCATGGCTCAGCCATTTAAAGAAAAACTCTGGCCAAAACTTCTATTACCCTTGCAGTGAGGCTACCCCCGCACTGCAAGGGTTGACTGGTCATTTTTGTGCTAAAATTAAAAAAAAGTTATACTCTCTGTAACCGCTGAGCCGACTCCCTGCTTCTCTGGTCTCTGAAGCCTGTCTACTCCTAGGTTGCTGCACTGGAATGTTCCTTAGCGTCCTCACATCTATATACAGCGTATAGAACGTGGTCATTTACAGGACCTTAGACTGCTACAGAGGAGGGAGATTGAAGTTGGAAGGACTAGTCTAAAGGCTGTGACACACTGCACGTGAAGCAGCGAGGAGTGGTGGTGCGCGGACCTTCGCGTGCAGTGTGTCATGTCTTTTTCACCCCGGCACGTCAGTTTGTGAGAGCTCGCATAGCTGAGCGTGCCGAAATGAAATATGTCATCTTCAGCCAATTTGCTTGCGCGTCACAATGCAAAGTCCATTAGGTTGTTACGTGCGAGCCGATTTGCTAAAGATGCTGTCTTCCATCTGGCCGCGCTCAGCTCACACACTGCATGTGAACTTCCATGCCTGACAGCTTTGCTTTGCTCTGGAAGTCTTCGCACACAGTGTGTCATGGGCTTAAGAGCAAGTCGCATCAGGTAAGTATAATTTTTAGCACCTAGACAAAAACTAGTGGTTAACCCTTGCAGTGCACGGTCACATGTTCCCAGAGTTCCAGGAAGTAAACGGAGACATATTATTCTGCCCTTAGCAAACATGGCCACTGTGAGAAGACTGGGGGAAAAAAGAAAAATAATGTATGCAAAGAATAAAAAGCCAGCAATGATCTAGAAGTATGTGTTTGTAGATTGTCATTACTAAATATTTATAAAGGTGTGTTTGTTGTCATTTCAAGATTTGGGAAAGTTCCTCTTTTAGTCCAGACCAACAAAGAAGCAATTTTGAATATAACTGCTATTTTCCTGTATATTGCACTGCAAAGGTTTGACCAGGAGATCCTTGATTTTCCTAAATATAATTTCATATGATGCATATGATGGATGGGCTAATTGAGGACTATATTCAGGCAGCTGCAGAAGGTATAGTTAGTAGTGAGTTGCACCTTTCTGTTTTTTGACTCTGTAATCAAATCCCAGACACAAGATGCAATGCCCTGAAAATAGCAGTTTGAGTGTCGATTGCATTTTTAGTTCAATATGCAGTCAGCAATGTAGCTTCTCGATTTCATGTTGGCGTGCAGGCCTGAAGCTATACACCTGATACCACAGGGAGAACTCCCTACTTATGTGTCTACATTTACTTTACTTTGTCTGTGTTCACAGGACTAAGCACCTTCCTGAATACTGTGGCTGTATACTTCACTGACATTTAACTGCATTATTGAGGAAGTTTAATGCGGTTTTTCAAATTCTGAATTTTGGAAACAGTGAATATCAACGTTCATTTTAAAATATACACTTGTACTTTTATTCAAAGTCATTCAAGATTTCTGTATGTAGCACAATGTCTTCTCTCCTGTTTTTGTCAAGTTGAAGTGTACCTGTCATTCATGCACAATGGAGGTAGCCCTTTTGTAGTCTAACTGTTATTTTTTGTTTAATTTGCACAAATTCCACATGCAACAATGATGATGTCATATCCTTATGAATTGATACATTTTATTACTTTAGTTCTAGTACACATAAAGGTTGCATCTAGTGTCTATACATGACATCTCCAAACTCTCCAACGTACCCACAGTTTTGCTCTCCATACATTTACTGCAAGATGATGCACTTGGAGACCAACACAACAGAGTCATTGTATTTACTCTGGTAATGAATGTTGGAGGAGAACTCTAGCTAACAACTGGTAACTGACCTGTCTCCTGTACCAATTCTGTCATAATACAATCAGTAGAAGAGTCAGTGCATGATGAATGGTATCTGTGTCATATGCATGTCTATATAAGACAGTACTATTCTTAAATGTGAACCTGTGACTTCATCTAGTATGCTGTATATGATTTGCCTCAAGGTGCTCGTACATACAATCCTTTTTGACAAAAGCACTTCTTCCCACCTCCAACGTATCCATGAACCCTGGACATGCGCTATACATAAATCTTGACCTGCAGCCAAATCAGCTGCTTTGACATAGTCACACTAAGCAAGATTCACATAAACTGCCTATCAATAAGTCATGCTAACAGGGAGCGAGGCACATGCTTTCCATTGTGGAGGCTTGTCACATATCTTGATTTTGGCTCTGTGTCAAAATATACAAAGAGCAAGCATGATGTCTTGGGGGTCTCAGGGGTGTGCAAAATTGCTTTTATCAAGAATATAAGTATATGCAGGCAATTCTCTCAGGGAAATACTAAATATTAGTAAACTGGATATGGTAGATGGAAACTTTTAGGTGTGTCATATTATATTATTTCTGCATTGCATAATTCACTTAATTTGCATTTAATTTGCAGTTGATTTGGGACAATATTTAAGAAACAAGGTATTCCAATAAAACTACAAGCACTAAGGAGCAAGCTCTAGTTCCCCAGTCATTAAAGGAGAACTATGAGGTGAGTGCTTTTCACTCACCTCATAGTTCTAGCCGACCTGTGACAATGAGACTGTCACAGGTCGGCTCAGTAGATCGGGAGGTGAGCGAACACATACCGGCGTTCGCTCACCTCTCGATCCTGTCACGGCTCTCTGCCGTGACAGGGGAGGGGCTGGATTCCCCCCTCCCCGCTCCGATCCTCCAGCGCTGACTGGCAGAACGGACGGGGCGGGTACAGCTGGCTCTGCCTCTAGATAGGCAGAGCCAGCTGTCACTCACGCAACTGGGCGGATACAGACATAATTGTCGGGATCCGCTTCAGCTGTGGCGTATCAGTATACAGCGAGCTGTAGCTCGTGGTATACTGCGGCGTCTCAGTATACCGGGAGCCGTAGCTCGCGGTATACTGAGCTTAGGGTGACGGGAGGACGCTAGTTTGTGTCCTCTAGTTCCTCTAGTTAATAACTTTATATTAAGGCCCCATTCACACTGAGCGGTTTATCGAGCGATTTTTGCAGCGATATCGCTCATATTTTCACACGATATCGCTCTATGTAGCTTCTCCAATCCATTTCAATGAAGCTGTTCACATCTCGCCTCTCAATATCGCTCAATATCGCTTGTAGCTCCTACATGACCCTTTTTTCGAGCGTTTTCGAGCGATTTTGCTTCTGATTGCATACAAGTCGCTCAATATCGCTCAATATCGCTCATATAAAATTGCGCGATTTTCATGTCGCTCAGTGTGAATGGGGCCTTAGAGTGGGAGAGGATAGTATTCAACTGGTTCAAACGATGAAACAGTCTGACACCTGAGGTAGACAAAGACAAGATGACTGCCAAAAATGGTGGCTAACTTAAAGTGACACTAAATTTAGGAATTTAATCTTAAAAATGTATTCAAGTACCTTAACTATTAACAAAAATGTATCTTATTTGTGTATTATTCAGCTGTAGATCCTCAAATCATCTCTGAATTTGTGCTGACACTGTCCTTCCTTCTGGAGGCTGGCTACTTTTGTTCCCCATAATCCCTATGTGTGTTGTAAAGTAGCCTTGACCCGAAACCCGCTCCTGTGTTGGACTACAATCTCACTACACATTAGTACACTGACTGTGAGATTATAGTTCATCACAGGAGCAAGCTTGGAGTGGAGGTTACTTTACAACACACACAGGGACCATGGGAAACAAAAGTAGCCACCCTCCATAAGGAAGGACAGTGTCAGCACCAATTCAGAGATGATTTGAAGATCTACAGTGTAATGTGCAAATAAGATACATTTTTAATAGCTAAGGTACTTGAATGCATTTTTTATATTTAATTCCTGAGTTTAGAGTCACTTTAACTTCCTCAACATATAGTTTATTGTTTTTTACCATTGAATAAAGTGAAAAATATAGCATTTTACACATTCTAACTCCTGACCTATGTCAGCCGAACCTCCGGCAGGCTACTCGCACTTTTGGAGCTGAAAGCCTCATTCTAAACAGTGCTGAAACTTAATGAACCAGCTGTAGTTTTTGGCTCCAGACATTATGCAATATCCAAATCTCTTCTCAACACATAAAAATGCTTAGAACATAACACACAGAAAATGCTTCATGAGTGAGAAATGCACAGACCATTAGAATATGTGTGCATGGCAAATATATAACAACGTCATCATGTACATTGTGGAAAAAAGAATTGTATGAATGAGGGAAAAATAAACTGAATTTGACAGCAAAGCACATAGCAAGAGAGATGCTCTGTTTAAAGATATATGTCGTTTAGTGAAAATAAACAGAATTATTTGCGTCACAGGAGGAATATTGGAAGCAGCTTTTTCTAAACAATTTCATGTGACTGCAATGTCCTCACAAGTATTATTTTACTGTTCAGCAGTTTAACAGTTTAAAGTGTAACTATGTTTTTAAAATAGCTTTAGATATACATGTGAAAGAGATAAATTTAAAGTGATCCTGTCTGCCCAGGTCACCTTCCATGTGCACAGTGAAAACATACTGTATAAACACCTTTCAAGTTCTATATACACTCAATTCATGGGCAAAAATTGAGTTTTCTTTTTCCTCATTTTCAATCAAAAATTAGATACATTTCCACAGTCTTTTATTGCTTCTGCTGACTTAAAATGGATGAAGACAAAAAACAATAGGTTACACCGGGGGTTTCTAGGGTCCTAATTGACATGGGGCACACATAATAAAATGATGAGGGGCTGGTAGGATAGCAAAATGACCACTTTGGATCAAATCTAAGATTAATATAATCTTTTGAAATGAACAAAAATAAATTGGACTAAAAACTCTATGATGACAAAAAATAGATAATTTGCAAAGTAGGTAAACTGGCTAATGTTCCCAAACTGAAAAATCCATATAATGTATCATCTCCATATCTTAAAGAATACACACTCAATAGAAAACCTGGGGCATGTGCCCTGTGTGCCAGGGTCTAGCAATGCCCCTGAGTCATACACAGCACAGCATCTACAAGAGGACAGGTAACGTATAGAAGCACCTGCATACAGTATCTATGTAGGAGTATCATTCATAAATGTTCCACATAAGAGGACATCCATTTTATGTATTTTATGTATACTAGGATTTACTAGCTGGTCTTTTGTGTGTCTATTTTTAGAATTCTTTAAAATATTTAAATAAGAAAAAAGAAATTGTGTATAGTGGTTAGTAACATTTAAATGATGTTTTTGTTTTCAGGGAATGAAAGCATGCAAACAAGAGGTTGTGAGCCCTTCGGAGGAGAAGACATTTTGGAATGGCAATGAAACAGGTAACAGGAGAATTAAGGTTTCAGAAAAAAAACATATCTAAAAGAGACAATATATTTTTGGTGGCACTGATAAAGGGCCCAAACTATAGTGTGTATTCCATCAGTAAAGCCGTTTAAGGTGCAGAAAAACAGTGAAAGATAGTGGAAAGAACCTGTTGCACTTCCTCCTGCCATGAACTAAGTGCTCTGGAAGGTTATCCACTCCTTTATTGGACCTTTGATTCTGACTCATTTGTGTACAGAAATGAATTGTTCTTCATTGCGCAGTCTTTCTCAATAGCCACAGTAACGTCCTAGTAATGCAGTTTGTAAGCGTCCATACTATAGTGTGTACTGTTCCATCAGTAAGACTCTCTAAAGTGCAGGAAACAGTAAAAGATAGTGGGAAATAAATCTGGTGCACGTTCTCTTGCCATCTCCCACTATGAACTAAGAGCTCTGGAAGGTTGCCAACGCTAATATTGGACCTTTAAGTCTGACCCATTTACATACAGAAATTAATAGTTGATCTCTCACTCCTTATCATTGGCCGTGGTAACTTCTTGGTCATACAATTTTTAAGTGTCCATAATGGGCTAATTGTTATAGCTGCCAATAGATGATCTAAGTATGTAGAATAAAATATCTCCAAAACCCACTGTTCTACAATGTATCAAATAGGTAAGCAACAGGGTGGGACTAGAAACCACAGAGCCCCTGTTGCATTTTAAAAATGATTTTCCACACACTTTTTATGTATTTTCTCTTGCTTTATTTCATTTTAGCACACAATTTAGTATCTCTTGCTGTATTTTAACATGTCTAAATGAAAACTGCAACAAATATGTCCTTACAAGCACACAGCAAGCAAATGCTAAAAAAGATGGTATAGTAGTCAGTAAAAGAAAAAAATTAGTTGTAATATCAAAAGTTGTGTCTTTTGCTGAGGAGACACTCTAGGATATGTTTACAGCCTGGGGAAGACTTCGTTAGACATACCCTTCCACCCCCAGGACCCATTACAGCCATCTGGACTGCTATGGCTTTTGTTAGGCCCCTACCTGTGTAAGCTATATTACAGTTTTGAGTCTGATTATTGACTGTTAAGGCCTAAACACTGCAACATAAGAGGAAGTTACATACAGTGGTATAGAAAAGAATCACCCCCCTTTAAAACAATCACATTTTGATGCCTTGCAGCCTGAAATGAAGACAGACAGTTTTTGTTGTATCCAGCCGTATTTACTCAGTGCAACTTATAGCATTCAAGTGAAAGATATAACACCAACATGGCAGAAAAAAGAAAAAAGAAAAAAAAAACAGAATCACTGAGTTGGAAAAAGGATCACCCCCTCCTAAAAAATGACTTGTAAACTCAATCAGGTGTAGCTAATCACCTTCTCAATGGAACTCAAAGCCATTTCACTTTCAACTGTGATCAGCTGTGGTCATTTTGATTAGGTCAGCATGAAAAGAGCTTTCCTGGAGCATGTCAGTCCCTGGTAGTGCAACTGAAGCAAACAATCAGTTATGGGTGGCAAGACACTGTCAAAAGATCTCCGGGATAAGGTTGTGGACAGGCACACATCAGGACATGAATACAAAAATAATTCAAAGGTTTTATCAATGACTAGAAGCACAGTGAAGTCTATTATTAATAAGTGGAAGGTATTTGGCACAGCACAGACCCTCTTTAGCTCAGGACGTCGCTCCAAAGTGGATGAAAGAGCCAGGAGCAAACCTGTCAGATAGGCTACCAAGAGGACTACACCAACTCTGAAGCAGTTGCAGGAATTTATGACAAAGAGTGGTCATTGTGTGCATATGACAACAATATCACAATGTCTCCACAAAGGTGGCTTGTATGTGAGGGTTGCAGGAAAAAAGCCACTCCTCAAGAAAGGCCACATGCAGTCACAACTGAGCTTTGCCAAAATGCACCTTAAAGATTCTGAGGCCACATGGAAAAAGGTGTTATGATCAGATGAGACTAAAATTGAATTGTTTGGTCTCAACACCAAACGATATGTCTGGCGGAAATGCAATACAACTCACCATCCAAATAACACCATTCCTACGGTAAAGCATGGAGATGGTAATATCCTGTTATGGGGGTGTTTCTCTGCAGCAGGTACTGGAGCACTTGTCAGGATAGAAGGAAAAATGGATGGGGCAAAATACAGTCAAATTCTTGAGGAAATTCTGCTGCCCTCTGCCAAAAAGTTGTCAATGGGAAGAAGGTTTACCTTCCAACATGACAATGACCCAAAGCACACAGCAAAAATGACCACACAGTGGTTGAAGGAGAAAAATGTGAATGTCCTTGCATGGCCTAGTCAGAGCCCAGACTTAAACCCCATTAAAAATCTGTAGAATTACTTGAAGACTGCAGTCCACAAACGGTCACCATAAAATTTTACTGAACTTGAGCAGATCTGCAAAGAAGAGTGGGCAAATATTGCAAAGTCTAGATGTGTAAAGTTAGTAGAGACATATCCCAACAGACTAAAGGCGGTAATTAAAACAATATATGGTTCAACAAGATACTGACACAAGAAGGTGATCCTTTTTCCAACTCAGTGATTCTGTTTTTGAATTTTTTGAATTTATTTCTGACATGTTGATGTTATATCTTTTACTTGTACAACTGGATAAAACAAAAAACTGTGTCTATCTTCATTTCCGGCTGCAAAGCAACAAAATGTGATTATTTTGAAGGAGGGGTTATTCTTTTCTATACCCACTGTTTCACAGATACTCTGGCAGATCAACTGGGGAGTGCATCAAAGGTAAGTATAAGTGGGCCAGTGGGTGTTGAAATTTAGCATAAGGTAAACTTTAAAAATAATAGCCAAAATCTACCTGCTAATAAACTAATTTAATTTATTGAGAAATTATATTTGAAAATAATGTTAGTTACAGCTTTTCTAAAAGAATCTACAGCATATCAACTAATGACCAGCACATACAGATACCAGTGCTCTGAAATATTTCTAAAGAGTAAAAAAAGCATTGCCTGCAATAATTCAGCAGTGGACAGAAGGATTTGAGAACTAATGTACCATGAAATGAACTACCGTGAACAATAGAGACCAGGATTAAAATATCAGGCTTGAAAAATGAAAAGCAATGAATAAAAATTTGGTAAATGGAGACTTTGCCTGCCAGGAATTAAGGAGCTTTGTGTCACCGAGTTTTATGTTTGATAAATAATTATAGCCTGCAATAAGAATCACCTGCATTTTTCAATAAGAAGGTTTCTCTGCTGTGATTCCTTCTGAACATTTTAATGTCTAACACATAGAGCACACAAACATATTGGTGACAGAAGACAGTTCATTATGCGGCTGCAAATCTGAGCAAATAAATCAGCCTTACTTCTCATAATGGTGGCCATCTAACAGTGTCCATTGATGTCTAAGTGTGTTGAGATATACACTGAGTGGCCAGATTATTATGACCAACCCATCAGTACTTCGTTGGGCCACGAGATGACTTTGTTGGGCCGCCTCGTGACTCGACGAGATGTTGAAAGGTAATGCGAGGAATCTGACACTGCACTGTTGCACTGTACCAGTCTTGCCACTCTCTGTTCTGCCCTAACATTGATTAGTCGCTGACGGCCACAATTCGCACGTTCAGACCCAGATTTTTGGCTGACAGTCCAGTCTTTAAACACTTTAACAACAGCTGCTCTTGAACATTTAACAAATTCTGCTGTTTTGCTGATACTCGATCCATGGCTCCGAACGCCAACAATCATCCCACGTTCAAAGGCTGTTAAATCGCGTTGTTTACCCATATCTTCAGAAACAAATCACTTCTACTGTCGTGGTAAACAACCTGCTTCCCTATTTATAATGGCCTGGCCCTCTAGCAACTTCAGCGCGAAATTATAGCTAATTATAGCTAATTTGCCTACAAACGTAAGGTGGTCATAATAATCTGGCCACTCAGTGTACATGTATTATATGTGAATCAATTATAATGGCCAAAAAATATCTGGAATTCTAATGAGATATCAATGCCTTGGGGCGGGCTAGCTCTTTATTTATGAACAGATTATTGCAGATTTGGCATATAAAGTCTGATAGTGACCAAATATGATGTGATAACCATCCTAGAGCATCTTAAAGGGATCAAAGGGATCTGTAACTTTTGAAAAATAACTATATTAAAGAGGTGTAGCGCTTGAATCTGACCTGCAAGACAAACCATTTTCTTTTATTCACCTGATACCTGCTTCACATGGTGAACATACCATAAGTACCCAATCTAATGCAGACTAACCTACACTGTCCTAACATTCTAACTGATGCAGATCAGCGATGTGAGGGAGCAATGAACCAAAATAGATGCTGTAGCTAACCAACTACTATCAATGCCCAACTGTAAACGGTAGAAAATAGCCCACACTGGGGGGTGGGGGAAATGTATCAGAAATATCATGAATTGCATCATAGCACATTTTGAGGATCTACAGCAAAGTGATACTCAAATAAGCAACATTTTTGTTAATAGTTTAGGTACTTAAATGCATTTTTTAATGTTTGACTTCTGAGTTTAGTGTCACTTTAAGGTTGGCTTCTCTCCTATGGTTTGCATCAACACATGGTACTATGACAATTGTGTTGCAATGCTACTGATTTTGAATGACACTCCAATGCACATGCGAAGTAGCTGCCCAGACACATGCAGTACAGAGCACTATAAGATACATAGCATGTGCTGTTGTGCACTGCATTGCTGAAAATGCTGCAGGTGAATTTTTTTAAACATATCTAACCCCACCAAAAATATAATATATTGCAGCTTACCATTCCTTAAATGTTGTTACTGCATTTGTTTTCTTCTTTAGACTTTTTTCCTTTATTATCATATGGTGATCTGGCCACTAATACACTTCCTGTCTTAGGGTGGCTCCAATCTATGAAAGAACAACAAAGCCACCCTTGGACAGCAGCATTGTCACCCTGTGGAGAGGGTAGTGTTAGATGCACTAACATATTTTAAATGGACTTGACTAACAAATTAAATCTAAACTCGAGTTAACACTTTTTTGCAGTTACAACAGTTTTTTTTAACTTACTTTTGGGATAAAGGTTTTAGATAAATGTATAAAAGCTGACCTTGTGCTGTCAGTGTTAAATGGTTTATCTGAAACCTCTATCTGCCACTTTGGTTGGACAGCTTGGCCTGTTGAAGGAAGTTGAAAAAAAACTCACTGGCCAGATCACCAGGTGAAAATAAAGGAAAGAAGCCAAAAGACTAAAAATAGAAAAAAAAATGCAGCCACCACATCCAAAAACTGGAAAGCTGCAATATACAATGTTTTTGCTTTTGGGTTTAGATACACTGTAAGATGTGCTGACAGCCCATTCAAAATTCTTGGGCTGGCTTTTCAAGAAAGCCTGTGCAATAACGCTCGTGAGTGGGGAACTGGAGCTTTATGATTTTAACAGAATAAGTGACGTTCATGTTAATAGCAGATAATAGGCAGCCCCATGCACAAAATACAATAGTTTTAAAGGAGATCTGATCCAATAGCCTCAAGTAACTAACTTTGAACCATGATGCAGATCAGGTGTACTCACTTCACTATGACATCACTTGCTATATTTATTCTTGGCCAGTAGCTCAAAGTATTGGATTCAGTAAGTCAAGCAGGCAGCTTGCATTATCGTACATTGGATAGGAATGGAAGCTTAGGTTTCCTTTAAATGTGTATAACATTTATTTATGTATTTCAGTTGTTGTGGTGATGGTACATATAAGGTTCAGAAACACTGGATGACGTTGCTCACAGGTGCTGGGTAACAATTGTTTTTGCCAGCTTGTGTAGCTGAGTAGGTGGTACTGCTTTTTGTGATGACAGTAATAGCTGAGTTACGCCAAAGCTTTCCTGGTGCTTGATTACAGTCACTGTGCTGCTATGTTCTCCTGGAAAGAAAAGGGGAGTTGTGTACACTTTATTAAGACACAGTGGGCTTCATGCACCAGAATGTGTATATGTGAGTGTGTTTTTTTTCTTTTTCTGCAGGACTTTCTGCAGGAAATTATATTTTATTAGCACAATTATATATGTTAATGTTTGGTAACCGTTGTGCATTGTAGCATATTTTAAAACTCTAAAGTTAACAACAGAGAGAAACGAATAAAAAAAAATACAGCCTTCAGTTCATTATTATTCATTCTTTCTTTTTTTCTGTACTAACCCTATAACATAACAGTAGCAGCGCTGGACCTAGAAAATACAAGACTTTTAAGTGTTAACACAATTTTTTTTACTGGGTAAAACTTTGTATAAATAAGGGCTTGTTCACACCAGAAGCATTTTGCTGCATGCTCCATTTTTAATATATCAGTTCCTTTATCTTGCTCATTTCCATTGGATCTAGTCCTTCAAAAATGCAGTGATCAATACCACATAGGAAAACTTATTTTACATATTATTCACACCTCAACCTTTAGGGCTCATTCACACCACATCCAGATCATCTCCAGACCAGACCAGATTGTTTCTGGACTCAAAATGCATCCTAATGTATCCCTATGCTTTTTTTGGCCTCTGTTCACACCAGCGCAGTCTGTTCCAGACCAGACCAGAAAAATACTGCATGTCTCATTTTATCTGGTCTGGAATGCACTGGACTGCAGCAGGTTCACACCATTTTCCGGACCAGATCTGGTCCAGAAAATGGTGTGAACCTGCCCTGAATGTGTTTTACAAATAAGGCAGTATTATTACAACCCCAATTCCAAAAAAGTTGGGACACTGTGGAAAATCTACATAAAAACAGAATGCAATGATTTGCAGATCTCATAAACGTATATTTTATTCACAATAGAAAACAGAATACATATAAAATGTTTAAATTGAGAAAATGTACCATTTTAAGAAAAAAATAGGTTAACTTTGAAATTGATGGCAGCAACACGTCTCAAAAAAGTTGGGACATGGCAACAAAAAGCTGGCAAAGTAAGTGGTACTAACAAAAGAGAGCAGAAATAAAATGTTGCAACTAATTGAGTGAATTGATAACAGGTCAGTAATATGATTGGGTATAAAAAGAGCATCTTAGAGAGTCAGAGTGTCTCAGAAGTAAAGATGGGCAGAGGTTCACCAATTTAAGTCTAAAAATTACAAACAATTTCAGAATAATGTTCCTCAATGTAAAATTGCAAAGACTTTAAATATATCCACAGTACATAATATCATCAAAAGATTCAGAGAATCTGAAAAAATCTGTGTACAAGGGACAAGGCTGAAACGTAATATTAGATGCCTGTGATCTTCGGGTCCTCAGACAGCAATGCATTAAAAACAGGCATGATTCTGTGGTGGACATCACTGCATGGGCTCAGCAATACTTCCAAAAATCACTGTCTGTGAACACAGTTCGCAGTGGCATCCAAAAATGCAAGTTAAAGCTCTATCATGCAAAGAAGAAGCCATATCTGAACATGTTCTAGAAACGCCGCCTTCTTCTGTGAGTCAAAGCTGATTTAAACTGTTCTGTGGTCAGTTGAATCGAAATTTTACATTCTTTTCGATCGAGCAGAGTAAACCTTTCTGGGAGAAAGTGTTTCTGTCCCGGGCGGCCGGGAGCCGCTATCTAATAGCGGGAGACTCCCGGAGTGTCCGGGAGGGTAATGACAGATCAGCGTCCCTGGTTACCTGGTAACCAGGGGATGCTGATCTGTCTCTGCAAGTGGCCGGAGCCAGCGGTGAGATGGCGGCTGGCTCCGCCCAGCTGTCAGTAGCAGGCTGTCGGCTGGCCAATTGACGGCCATTCAGCCAGCTTTGCCTTTTCACCTCAGCTTAGTCGAGCCGAGGCTTATGCGTTCGGCTCGACTGAGCCGTTTGGCTGACTTCGGGAGCTGTACGGGCTATAGTGAATAGCCCGTACAGCAGCCCTTCGGTTCTACTGAACCGAAGGGTTCCTGGGCCAGAAGCTAGCCGAAGGATCTGCCGAAGCTACGGCTAGATCCTTCGGCAGCTTAATGAATAACCCCCTATGATTCTAGTACAAAGCATTGCAAAGCTATTTACAAATAAATAAAGGCCATTTGTTTACATTTTGTGTTTTTTTTAAATGCGACACAAAAAAATTAATTAACAAAGTGAAAAAAAGTTGAAATAATAATGGTTAGAAAAATAGAAATAAACAAATCAGCAGGACAATAATAGGCAAGGGGAGAAGGTAAAGAAGGAAAAATTAGGGCTGATTATGGTAAACAGTAAATAGGGTTAATAAGGGGTTACATTGTGTAACTTACATGGATGACTGAACTGAGGATGAAATGTCTGGCACTGTGCATGAAATATTGTTCCTGCCGGAAATACACATGCATTATTGCTAGCACAAGTCACATAGCCTCAAATACATTATAGAAAATCCCTGCCAATTTACTTACCTATTTGCCTTATCAAATAGGTTACATTACTGGTATAGGTCTGGTCCTAGAGAGGTGAAAAGTACATTTACCCAGAAACACATTTGTACACCCCACATAAATATTTTCAATTCTTTCTTTAGATGCTTTAATAATGTTACCTTGCCCATAGCCAACACTTGTTATCTGAATATAATCTGGGCTCATGAACAGCAAAGAAAAACAATGTAGGATTAACACCCTACTTTATACAATGTATGATTGCTGTGTTAAATACAGCATATGGGCATCATTCTTGCCAGCCCATGATTCACAAACAAGCTGTTGCATACATTTGCACATTTGGCATAATCAGATAGTTAAACTTTCTACGTCTCAGTTTTAGGCTGTCACTGTTAGTAAATGGTTACCCGCCCGGTCTATGCAAGATTAATGCATTTGATGTGGATATGAAATGTTTGTTTTTCCAGCATTAGAAATAGTATTGTCAAGGTTAGCTGCTGTGTCTTAGGATCATACCACCTGGTTAATCACAGGTCAGGCATAGTTAACTGTCTATGCAACTACTAAAATGAAAGGTAGCAGCAGTATTATTGGACTTTACAGTAATGCAGTTTAACAAACGAGCAGGTCTTCACTGCATACAGAGAAAAATCACTGAAGGGCTTCACTGCGGGCCTACTAGATCTCAGAGTATTATTAAATGCAATTCCACTTCCGAGATCTGCGCCATTCCGTTATAACATTGCAACCTACCAACTGCCTTAACAGCAAGATGACAGTGTTGTCTGGATTGTATATTTGTGAATTTTATCTTTTAAATTGGTTCCCGTATAAGTCATTATTAGGTTTATGTATGAAAAGTACACTAACGGTATACTTAGTAAATACTAACAGCATTTCCCAAAACAACCAAAGTCCTTGCTTCCTTGGGCCCCATATCAGTTGCATGGCCTATTCGGTTGTATTAACCAGTTGACATCCGCGGTGTTAAACCCCCTTCCCATCCAGGCCATTTTTCAGTATTCAGCGCTGCGGTACTTTGACTGACATTTATTCCGTCATGCAGCGCTGTACTGAAATGAATTTTATACCCTTTTTTGGGGACAGATAGAGAGAGGAAGCCACCTAATTGCATAACTGCTAATTGCATAAACAGGCTGAACTTTGTGCTGTCCAGGGTTTGTCCTTTGCTGTTCCTCTCTCTATTAGTAAATCCGCTCTGTTAAATCCTATGTGAGGGCATGACCTGGCAACAATTGAAGCATAAAAACAGGCCAAACAGAATACAGTACAGTATATATGGGGGGCCAAGGGAGACCTGCATTAAAGGCTGACAACACCAGTGCTATAAAAGCAATGGGTCAAAAAGAATGGAGGACCAGCAATTGTACGCCCTTCCTGCAATGGTAATACCAGATTATATTCTCTTTGTTATGAGGTAAAATCCCTAGTAGAAAGGCATGGTTCAACCTATTTGCCCATTTGAAACTTCATTCCTATAAGTACATACAATGGGCTGGTCCACGTTTCTTGTACCCGAGAAAGTAAGTGTGAGGAGTTAAGGGGGGGGGGGGGGAGGGGGCTATTTCGGAACCTGGCCTTGGGGCAGCATGAGGGTCAATCTAGTCAGGACGATTGCCTGTTTTTCATTATTCCTACACAATTGCTCAATCCTCATTCCAAAGG